>NC_056745.1:1437351539-1437486539 GCF_019279795.1 Protopterus annectens | reverse complement strand
GTATGGCTTTTATGACTATATTTGTCTCAGCTGCTGAGAAAGTTGACCTTTGCTGATACTTCATTGGACCTGGAAGACATAAAAAGGGAGACACATCACAAAACCTCATACATTTGGCAACAGTATGCACAGACCCTGCACAGCTGCATTGAACAGCAGTAGCCAGCACTCACATCCACACCATACCCCTGTACTGTATCAGCGCTGTACCTGCTTGCATAGCACTGCTGGTCCTGAAGTATCATATTCCCCCCAATGAGGCCTACTTAACTTCCTACTCCTGTACTCCTCATTCATGACTGTGTCAAGGGATGATATTGGCCATCTTCCATGCAGACGGGGTGAGGATGGTGTCATGGCTTGGTCTGACTACATTGCGTAATGGAGCTGGGGGCAGATGCCTGAGTTCATGTTGAATGCAGACAGGGATGTTATCAGGTGCCATGGATACTACCGTTTGTTGCCTTTCAGTAGGTAATATGTACCTGCTCACTGGTGATGGGGGGAGGGGTGTGGGTGCTGTGCATATCCAGCTATAGTGCTGCTGAGCCAGGGGGTTATGTGTCATAGGTTCATAGGTAGGTACTAGGCTATTGGCCCTAGGGCCTATAAAAGCCTAGCCAAAAAGGTACCCTGGCATTCGCCACCCAGGAAAATTATTTTCCTGTGCCCCTGTCAAGCAGAGCCACAGAGATGATCCCCAGGGTGAATTTCCTATTTCCCATCCAATCATCAAGATTTTTCTTGAAGAGTGCTAATGAGGAGCTTTGTTTGATATAGATAGGTAGTTTGTTCCAGAGTATGGGAAGTCCCTAGGACAGGAATCTATCCCTCCAGCATATTTTACCCTAGTTTAGTGCACCCTAAACCTATCTGCAGCAGGTTGCCTATAGCTATGTTGTGTGTGTATGTGGTCTGATTAGCCACCATTATAGGGTGGTTTGCTTTGTTGCCTCAGAGATTGCAGACATATCTGAAGATGGGCTTGTGATTGGCCTTGGTGGATGTGTCCAACATGTACTCATAGTTAGCTTTACAGTAATCCACCTGTGACCTTATATGCTTGATCAGACAAAGGCTGACATGATGCCAAATTGGTGCATGCTCCTAATTTGCCCTATATGGTCAATATAGGGACCAAGTCTGTGGTTTGTGTATTGCTGTTGTCAACCACAGGTGTTCAGCCTACCTTCGGGGCTAATGTCCTATTGGGTATTGCTAAGGCCATAAAGCTATGTAGAGGCCCAAATAGTATTGTGTTCTGGGCCTGGACACAGCTGCTAGTTCCAACATATGGGATGCCCTTCATGTGGGCCTTGCCCATTTTCCTTGCCTGTGTGGGGGACATTACAGAGGTGTGGGGGCTGCAGCTTCACCTACAGTAGGTGGAAATACCTCACAGGACAGGACATGTGGAGACAGCCCAACAACATGGGGAACAAAGCTCTAGAATTTGGTACAGATTGTATGTCATTACTGCTGTTATACACATGGGGTTTGCTACATTGACAGGGTTTGTCTGGACATGCATTTACTGGGTGACGGACATCTGACAGTGATATGCCTCTGACATATCTTTCAACTGGGATGTTGTCCACAGACTGGCCAGATGTTTGCCTATTATGCTTGGTCTGTTCCTTGAACAACATCTGTTTTTGTGGGGTTGGTAGGATAATGTGAGGATTGCAGTCAGTAAGTGTTGTAATCCATTGACGTTCAAAACTTTAAGACATTTCTCTGTGTGGAAGATTTTCAGTCCATATATCTCTAGTTATTCACTGTATATTAATCAGATCAGACAATAGTAGTAGAAGTAGCGAACTTAAACTTGTCTTAAGTAAAAAAAAAATATATATATATATATATAATTGTACAGAATTCAGAATTACTAAGTATTCGAAAGTAATCCAAGCAAGGCAGGCAGTCTGTTTCCAGTCAAACATCCTTTATTAAGTACACAGACAAGTGGTCCAAGTAAAACAAAAACAGAGTAATAGTTTCCTCACAAGCTTTCTAAATATATATATATATATATATATATATATACTTTTTATCAGGCAAGGGAGTGGTTTATTATGCTGTAAAACAAAGTGTTATTGGTACACGGGTTAAATTCACATCCCTTCCCCCATCAGTGTGACATTTGAGCTGGTCCTGCCCTACTTAGTAGCTGTCATAATAATATAACCATTATGTACGTTAAAAATTTATAATGATGTGGTACCTCTTATTTAACCAGATTATTAAGTAGATTATTAAGTCTGTGATTCTATCCAAGACAATGTACTACATGGCTGGAAATATATCAACCTTAGTCCATTTGGCAATCAAAAATATATATAAATATACACATATTCACTTTGCATGTAAAAGATCAACTGTAAAAATCCTATTCTATTTTCGTAACATATTGTTAACAAAGATCACTTTCATCTTTCTAGACTTCTTCAGGTCTGTGCACAAGAACCCTAAAAACTATCTATAAAAATATTATTGTATAATTAGTTAGTATTGTTATTACACATCATTTTGAATAAAGTGGAAAAAAGTGAACCAATAAAGAAAAAAAATAATAAGAAAAAAATGTATGATGATGGAAAAAAATATACACTTAAATTACAACTGATTTAAAATGGTATTTAAAACCAACTGGTAAAGTAAAATAAAATAAAATAAAATTAGTCATGTAAACAATGTGACAATTTTCTAAGTTCTAGTACATTTTTAATTAAACAGTAATAGTTTAGTCCAGGCTTCCTAAAAGAGTTCAGCTTTAATTGCCACATGAGTTCATGTTTCTCCAGAATATTCGGGATGTCTCCTTCAAGATCACCCATGTCTATGCAATCCAGGATCTGGAACTTAAAACTTGTGTGTCTTGAAATGTGGTAACCACAATCGGCATGTCATACATACCCTCTGCAACCCCAGATTGTGTCTGTTCATCACCATCATCATCATTAGAAGCTATTGATCTTTTACATCAGACAGGGGGAAGTACACAGTGCCGATACCAGCCACAGCTGTGAATATATCAAGAAAACAGAAAAATAAAAGAAATCGAATGATGAATACAATATAACACCTCCACCTAAATAAATCAACCACACATGCAAATGCAAATAATCTTAAAGGGTAACACATATAAATAATAACAAAAAGATATGCCCATACTATGTGCAGTTGGTGGTTGTGCCTCAATTCCAGGTGTCCCTAGACACACAAACTTCAGTTGATAGAGGAGTTGTATGCATATAACTTAAGAAAACTTAATAGAAATTGTAACCTAATTCATTTATATACTGTATTTGAATGGCACACCTAGAGCATCACTAGCAGAAAGCCTCTGGCTATTCACTATCTCTTCCTCAACATCCAGTACTGCACTGTGGAACTCTTCTGAGCTGTCTGGTACTCTTAGAGTCAGCAGGAGCTCATCCATCTCAGTGAGTGGTGGTTTATTAAAAGACCCTCCCTCAATAGCCCCTTATTCATGTGCAACAGCCTTTGCTCTGTCATCAGCCATTTTAATCATATCAATGGCCCTGTGTCTGACACTCATGTAGTCACTGCCCTGGCCAGCATCAGCATTGACATAATTGACCACCTGCCTCCAGTTATGGTCACAGAATGGCCTTGTCTGCTGAACATGGATCTAGGAGCTGTGCTCCATGGAGATGGAGGGCCTACACTTTGATGTCATTCTCAGCATATGAGAATAATTTTTCTTAAGGATGACCAACCTTTTTTGTTTTTGTCGAAGCCACATCCCTGTTGTGTTATAAAAAATCATCAGACCAAACTATACAGTGTGCGGGGAGGGGGTGATTGGGGTCACAGGCTGATATACTTCTAGGGAGCAAAAATTCATTATGAAGATATCTGATATAATCATACAAAACAGTTCTAAAAATATCACTGCAAACCTTGTAATATCCCCATATGCACCCCTCCCCAAAAGGATAAAACATATGACTAGAGAGGTGAACAAACTGATTTCACGTACATATAACAACATGCACAACTACCAGGCAGATAGAGCAACACAAGCAGAGAACAGCTGATTAATGTTACTATTTAACCCACATAAGCTTCTACAATTCCAGCATATCAGAACATCCTAAGGATCCTGCCTAATCCCCACAACATATGGGTAAAGGATAATCACAGTAATTAAAAGTTTTGCTTGCTCATTTCAAAAACACACAAATTTGCAAGATTAGACACAAGTCACTGCAAGTAAGTTATCAACATATAAGTAAGAAGTAATAGTTCAAAGCTGAAGAGAGCTGTGTTTATTTTTCAATTGTTTTCTGCACTTCTGTTTTACTACATATCTCTGTAATCTGTACAACTGCTTTTTTTGCAAATGGTGCAACTGCTTTTAGTCTCCTTTTTGTTGTCTAATAGAGCTGAATATCTGTTACTGTTTGTGACCCATTCAGCTTGAAGTGAAATCTTTTGTCTAGAGAGGCCTAGCTGTTTTTTTCTTTGTGGCAGAAAGTAATCAGTCTGGTTTAATCTAGCTAAAAGCATTACTGCAAAACTATTATTTTTGATTGGATAACTGGACTGGTTTCTGTTTCTCTGACTTTAATAGCCAGTGTTTTAAACCAGTCATACTTGTTTGCCCAAGCTGTTCAAAACTACAGAGAGACTGGCCTTCTGCCTTTTGCCCTGCTGTGATATTGGAAAAAGATAAGTGTTTATTTCCAATTGTTTTGTGCACTTCTGTTTTATTACATATCTCTGTAATCTGTACAACTTTTTCCCACCCACCCGCGCAGTTGCTGTGCTGGTCTTAAATCTTGGTGGCTTTGAGCTGCCAGCCTCTGCTATAAAATAGATACTGGACACCCCCCCAGTCATATTACATCAGCTCATTCTACTGTTTATAGTGAGGACTTAGTAAAGGCCCACCCCTTATTCTTCTGAGCCTCGAATTATCTCATTATCTTCTGTCTCTTCACTTTCTACGAAAAAAAACTGTACCTCTTTCTACTTCATTATGCTGTTTGCCATATTTATTACTGCTTGTTAGTAGCCTCACTATATTAATGACAGTATTCTACTGACTCGCTGCCGCGGTGGTGGTGCTGCGGTAGCATTGTCACCTCACAGTAAGATGCTGTCCGGTTCGATTCTCAGCTAGAGCGTCTTCTGCGTGGAGACATGCATGAATGGGCATACCTTCGTTGAAGGTTGTGCATCAGGGCTGGTAACTCGGCACGTAAAAATCAACTACCAATCATTAGCGGACAGGAGTTCCACTGTGGCAACCCCTAACCGGGAAAAGCCGAAAGACACAAACAAATTTTACTGACTCGCTGCTTTATTAGTGCTGTCTGTTACTGTTGTGATTTGTGAGCTATTGTTTCTGCTGATTATATTTCACTGCTATCTACTGCAATTGATTACTGTTTAATTACATTTTACTGCATTTCATTGCTAAATGTAATTTTTCATACTGCAAATGCTATTCTTTTGACTATACATGATTAATCTGTGCTTCATTGTGAGTTTTTTCTTACCGAGTTCTTAACCTTAAAATTGAGTATCATGGTCTAAATACAGGTTTGCAGCATCCAGGGCTTCAGCTGCTCGGTTTTAAACCCTTTTTGAGGTATTCCATCTGCAAGTTAACTGTTTTTTACTGAAAAAAAAACAAACAAAAAAAAAGGTTCTAAGTTTGTTTTCCGCCTTTCCTGTACTAAAGTAGTACAGATACATATTTGCTGTATCCAGGATTGTTTTGTAAGTTTCTGAGTTCCCCAGACCTTTCTGTGTTAGAAGAAAGTTTATTGGCTGTTTGAGCAGTTTTTCAATGTCTTTCAACTTTCTGGTTTAAAAGTCCATGTTTGTGCGGGTTTGCACTTGTTTAAACTATGCAGATCTTGTTTTGGCATCCTGCAGACTACAAGAGCAACAGAAAGGAGAAAGAGAGACTTTAAGTGCCTCCATTATGATTTTTTTCTGATTATACTGCTTTCTGATCTTGACAAGTGTTTTTGTTTTATTTAACTGCATTTATTTTAACTGTATTTGCTTTAATATTGCTACCCACTCAAGTGTGCTAGCTTGCACTGCATTTAAAGTAGTTATTACTGTTTTTTCTGCAAAAAAACAAAAATAAGTTCTAAGCTTGTTTTCCACCTTTCACATTACTAGAGTAGTCCAGATACAGATTTGCTGTATCCAGGACTGTTTTGTAAGTTTCTGAGTTCTCCAGACCTTTCTGTGTTAGAAGGAAGTCTTCCAGCTTATCAGTGGGAGTGGTAAGCATTAGGAAACCTTTCTACCACAAGAGGAGTGATGTCAGGCTCTGAAATTGTAGTTTATTGGCCATTTGGGCAGTTTTTCTATCCATGTCAACTTTCTGGTTTAAAACCCCATGTTTGTGCGTGTTTGGACACCGGGCAGCTCCACTAAGCAGGTGTAAATTATTACTGGTGCCAGAAAGTCTGCTCTGCAATTTTTCCCTTAGATCTTGCTAGTTCTCTTCTGTCATGCACTTTAATCAGTTTATTCGTCTAGCACTTCATCAGGCTTTTTGTAGCAATTATTGTAGCACACATAAGTTTCCTATAAGGAAACAGCTCCAGTACTTAATAATGATGACCATCCCTCCTGGCATGTCCCTGTGCTTTCTCCTATTAACCTGGTGAAGTTGGGCATTTTGAGGAAGTATAGCAACTGCCTCATGTATACAGACAACCCTTTCCTCTTACCTCCCAACACTCAGACTTGTGAGAAATGCACTTATATCTCCAAACTGAAAGCCATGCACTCTCCAGCCAAGACTGGAATAGTTTGTCAAGAGCAAAAGGTCAACACCTGCACCACACCACATGGAACAGATAGCCCTCCAGAACACTCACCATCACAGCCCTCACATAAAAACATAAACCACACACCCACCTTTGTGGAGGCTCTCAACAGAAATCTACTCAAATGGCAGAGACCTCCAAGGCAGAAACCCACTCGACCAGCACAACACAGCACAAACCACAAGACACAAAGCTCACCTACACAGTATGCTCCTCAACCTAAGCCCATAAGGCAAAACAGCTTGCCCAATACAATAATCATAGGTGACTCAGTAGTGAGTCACACTGATATCCCACTCACTAGGTTGAATAAGGAGAAGGTAACAGTCAGTGTCTATCAGGTGCCAGCATATGACACATAAAACACGCACTCAGGTCACTCCACAACAAGCACAAGTATGACTGTCATTGTCCATGTGGGCGTGAATGACCTGAGATGGATCTCACTGGACTACATGAAAATAGACATGGTGAGGCTCTCAGATTATGTGGCCCAGGCAGGTATGACCCTAGACCTGAGCAGCATCCTACCATTGCCCAGAATGATACTACAGTACAAACAGAAAAAGACCGACTTCAACAATTGGCTAAGTTTCTGGTGTCATTCTATGGACATCCAGTATCGGTCTGCTTGGGATGACATGATTGACAGACCTCAATGCTTTGACAGAGATGGCCTGCATCTGTCTCCCCTGGGTTTCTGGGTACTAGCTAAGGCTCTTGCCACTCCTATAGTGCCTTTTTTAAATGGTGTTCCAAAGACCAAATTACTACCATAACCGCTATAAATAAATGCATTCTGAGGTTCATGCTGCTCAATGCTAGAAGTTTAAATCTCAAGATGCACTCACTCAAAGCACTCCTTAAAATGGAGAACATCGACTTTTGTGCTGTAATGGAGACCTGGTTTAAAGCAGCAGAAAGCACCCCTGTGCTACCAGGCTATAGCTCATTCCACACCTTTCAGCCCCAGAACATGGACCAAAGCTCCAAAGGCAGTAGTGTCTCCTATTCATAAAGGATATGCACACCTCCAGACTAGTAGCCCAGCATAATGCATCTGAGATACCCCAGGTACAACTAACATTGGGTAAGATGGCAATTCAGGTCTTAGCCTGCTATAGGTCCCCAACCATGTCCCAAGACTCTCACTCCACATTTCTAAGCACCCTGGAAACTATTAAGATCCAACCCAACAATCTCATACTAGGTGATATCAACTACCCCTCCATCAACTGGGAAAACTATTCATGCACCACTGTACTGGCCCAATGTTTCCTGGAATTCTTCAGTTCTGATGCCCTGGACCAGTTCATTCTTACCTCCACTAGAGGAATCAACATCCTTGACCTGGTTATTACTAACATGGGCAACCATTCCTCTACAGCGATAGTCAATTCCTCCCTTGTTAGATCCGACCATAATCTAATCACCTTGGAAATCCACATCTCACCCATACCCCCCCCCCCCCCGCAAAGGTATCTGCCATGAATAACTTCTCCAAATCTGACTTTGGACTCCTAAAAACAGTGGTGGCTAACTTCACGGCATGCATGCCAATTGAAAATGGATGCATGACTGCCAAATCATACACCAATGCACTGTATGAACACATACATAAATGCATGGAACTAGCCATACCCAATAGAACCAAGACAATCACCTCCAAAAAAAAAGGAAGCCAATCTGGTGGTCCCCTGCCATTAATAAACTATACAACAGAAGGAAGAAACTGTTGCAGAAAAAGGTGAAGTCCCAAGACTGGAAAAATTCCCTTATTAGCCTCAACAAAAAGTTGAGATCCCTCATCAAAACCTCCAAAGCCAGCTATGAAGGCAGAATTGTGGCGGACACTAAAAACAACCACAAAGCCTTCTATTGTTATATCAAGAATCTCCATGGCAATACCCAGATTTGCTCTGAGTTACTGCACAATGATACATCCTATACTGAGCCAACAGATACTGGCAACATACTGGCCGACAGATTCAGTGCCAACTTTACTACTCCCCCCTCCCCCACAAAGGACCAGTCTCAATACTGGAAGAATGCCAGACACCCAGCATTACTGCAGCACAGGTTAAAGCTGCATTGCCCAAGGCCAAGAATACAGCTTCCATGGGACCCAACAATATCTTTGGCTGTGTTCTACATGAATTACAAAGTGAACTGGCACTACATCTGTGTGCCCTCTTCACTCACAGCCTCACCTCAGGCTTTGTCCCTACAGAATGGTGTACTGCTGCAGTATCCCCCTCCATAAAGGAGGAGCAACTACAGACCTTGGAAATTATAGTCCCATTAGCCTGACAAGTCTGATATGTAAGGCTATGGAGCACATCATCATGGATCTAATTAACAAGGATATATGGAATCTCCAAACTCTAGATCCCACACAATTTGGTTTTGTGAAAGGTAGGTCATGCCTGCTCAACCTGGTTGACTTCTTTAAGTCCATCACCAGAGCTGTGGATGAGGCTGTAAGGAAGTTCATACAGCCTACCTCAATCTGGCCAAGGCCTTTGATACCACTCCACACTCAAGAGCTATTGATAAACTCATGAAACTAGGCATCAACCCCTATATTGTTAGGTGGATTGCAAATTGGCTCACAGATAGAAACCACAGTGTGAAGGTAGCAGACTCCAAGTTATACTGCCGATTAGTCACGAGTGGAGTCCCACAGGGATTGGTTCTGGGTCCACTCCTGTTTAACATCTACTTCTCAGAAGTCCATGCCAACATGTAGTGACTCTGGCTGACGAAGTTCACAGATGACTGCAAGCTGGGAGCCATTATTAACTCCCCAAGTGATGCAGACATCCTACAGAAAGGTCTCACTGAGACCAATGACTGGTGTTGAAACCATGGCCACAAGCTTAATACCAAAAAATGCGTTGTCATCCCCTTTGGGAAAAACTCATTTTCCACTAATTACCACATTGATGGGAGCACACTGAACACTGTAGGCATTATAAGAGATCTGGGGACACAGGTTGACAGCAACCTCTCCTTTGACCACCACATTGCCACTGTAGTCAGAAAATCCTTCTATATGGCACATCTCATTACCAAGGGTTTTGCATCCAGGAAGAAGGAGGTCATCATTTCTCTCTACTCTTCCCTCAATAGACCAGTCATAGAGTATACCTCACTAGACACCTGCAACAAAAGTACCTCACAAAGAGGATCCAAGGACTTAAACACATGTCCTACATGGACAGACTCAAACTCCAGCTATTGTCTGTCTCATATTGTCTACTAATAGGCAATCTCTGCTTGACTTACGAAGCCATGTCTGACCCAGGTCTATTAGAAATGCTACATCTAAAGAAATCCTAATCCCTCCACAACACACACTCCAATTAAAAGAACATGCTGGAGGGACAGGTTCATAACCCAGACTGCCCATGCTTTGAAATGGACTTCCTATACATGTCAAGCAGAGCACCTCACTGGCCCTCTGCAAGAGAAATCATGATGAGTGGATAGGAAATAGAAAGTTCACCCTGGGGATCACTCCAGTGGCTCTACTTGATAGAGGCACTAGAAACTAACGTCGGGTGGCACAATGCCAGGGGACTTCTATTGGCTAGACTTGTAAAGGCTCCAGGGCCATTAGTCTAGTACACACCTATGAACCTAGTTGTAAAGATTACATACCTTGAAAATTTTCAGCAGGTTATCCCAAAACTATTACAAATCAACAGTTGTTGTCACCAAGTTTGTTTGGCAGAACTTTGGAAGCAAACAGTTTTTCCTAGAACAATGGAAGTACCATATTCCCAAGTCCTACAAATATCTTGAATATAACACCACTAGGCATGTTGAATATGTTAATTAGATCTCAACTCATTATGATTCCTTAATCTAGCTAGACAGTTAAAAATAGCATTAGTACCTGCATGATGACATGCACATGCCTGAGCAGTGCAAGAGTGAGTAATGGTGTTAGTACCCACATGATGATGTGCACATGCCTGAGCAGTGCAAGAGTGAGTAATGGTGTTAGTACCTACATGGTGATGTGCACATGCCAGAGCAGTGCAAGAGCAAGTAATGGTGTTAGTACCTACACAGTGATGTACACATGCCAGAGCAGTGCAAGAGCTAGTAATGGTGTTAGTACCCACATGATGATGTGCACATGCCAGATCAGTGCAAGAGCTAGTAATGGTGTTAGTACCTACACAGCGATGTACACATGCCAGATCAGTGCAAGAGCTAGTAATGGTGTTAGTACCTACACAGTGATGTACACATGCCAGATCAGTGCAAGAGCTAGTAATGGTGTTAGTACCTACACAGTAATGTACACATGCCAGAGCAGTGCAAGAGTGAGTAATGGTGTTAGTACCCACATGATGATGTGCACATGCCAGAGCAGTGCAAGAGAGAGTAATGGTGTTAGTACCCACATGATGATGTGCACATGCCAGAGCAGTGCAAGAGAGAGTAATGGTGTTAGTACCTACACGGTGATGTTTACATGCCAGAGCAGTGCAAGAGCTAGTAATGGTGTTAGTACCTACACGGTGATGTGCACATGCCAGAGCAGTGCAAGAGCTAGTAATGGTGTTAGTACCTACACGGTGATGTGCACATGCCAGATCAGTGCAAGAGCTAGTAATGGTGTTAGTACCTACATGGTGATGTGCACATGCCAGAGCAGTGCAAGAATGAGTAATGGTGTTAGTACCCACATGATGATGTGCACATGCCAGAGCAGTGCAAGAGAGAGTAATGGTGTTAGTACCTACATGGTGATGTGCACATGCCAGAGCAGTAATGGTGTTAGTACATATACGATGATGTGCACATGCCAGAGAGGTGCAAGAGCAAGTAATGTTGTTAGCCTGAGTAGTGCAAGATCAAGTATTGAGAGTTTTCACTAGATAATGCTGTACAATTGTGACTTATTAGCATTTCTGTTCATTCAACTACTTGTTTTGCATCCTGGCTAATGAGAACTTCACATTCAGAAGGTGTGTTAGACAAAAAAGCCTCACTGAGATGGCTTAATTTATATTTCCTGAGTTAGGAGAGACCCTTGATACACACTTTGGTTAACATTTTGTAAACAGATTATGTGCCTGTGATGCCAAAGTGGCTGTAACTCAATGCATGTATACAAGTTCGAAAGACAGATTGATATCCACAGCAAATGTAATGCAATGAAGTAATGTACAAAAACTCTAATCAGAAATATTATGTTGCAGACCGATGTTTGTAACCTCCCATTTACATTCTGCAATCATCACAGTCACACAATTGTACTGTGACACTGCAAATGACAACAGTGTGATAACATGGATATAGTACAGAGTAACTGTAAATTTTAGATTGTCAGTGCTAATTTACACTTCTTTTGTATGTAAATGTTCAGGTGGCAAAACATATTCATCACATTGGACGGCGCAGTGGTGCAGCAGTAGCGTTGTCTCCTCACAGCAAGAGGTTTTCCTGTTTGATACTGGGGTGTCTTCTGTGTGCGGTCTGCATGTCCTCCCTGCGTCTGTGTGGGTTTCCTCTGGATGCTCCAGTTTTCTCCCACGTTAGAAAGACATGCATCTGGAGCATTTCTCTCTGGGCCTCCGCTGAAAATTGGCTTTGATCCAAGTTGGACTTTCCTGGTTAACAAATGTAAAATAAAAATAAAATGCTTCATTGGAATGCCATAGGTGCAGTGTTCAAATCTTGTGAAGGTACCATCTGTGTGAAAGTAGGGATCATCAGTCCAAAACATTTCTTTACATCAATTCACTAAGTTGAGAAATCACCACACTGATTTATGAATACATTTTTAGGCATCCTTTTGTGAGACTGTTAACATTATGCATTAGTGCCGCTACTTAAAACCCTTCAGTGAATGACTGTTCACTTCCTATGACAGAAACTTAAAAATAATTACACATCTGATAAGGCTTTGGCAGAAGTCGTGCAAATAAACTTAGCTTTCTCACACATCTGTTATCATTGGCTGAATTTACAAAAATAAATTGTATGGCAAAATGTCCACAGAAAAATAAATCGTATGGCAAAATTTCCACAGAAAAAGTATTTGCCTAAAATAATTACTCCAATAAAGGAACACTGAATATTGCAACACTTACAGGATTGTTCAAAGTACACATATATATGTATAAATACACTCATCTACAAAATTGTAGACCTTAAATTGCACCCTTTGAATGTCATTTGTCCTGTGGCATCAGCAATTACTACACAGAGTGCAGACATTTATGTTTCTTTTTGTCATGGACTGGATTCCAAAGTGGTATCACTTGCAATTATTTTCTTTTTATGTACCAGCAAGACATTGTGTAGTACATAAACACAATTTACATAAGGATCATTTGCATATAAAAACAACATCATGTAGATTTTTATATCATATTTGTTTTTAACAATGCTTACATTATGAATGCTATCAAGTATGCTAGAGTACACGCCCAGGGGTGTCAATATTTATTTATTTGTTTATTTATTTATTTATTTTTATTGATTTAACATTTGTTTACTGGGAAACTCTGACTGGGGTCCTAGGATCCCATTTTCAGCAGATGTCCAGGGAGAAAAGCTCCAAGGTAGGTGGTTGATAATACTTTACAATAGAATTCATATAAGATAAACTATACGTATAAAAATTGCACTAGAAGAGACATGCCAGATATTCAGAAAGGCAACAAAATAGGAACTCCACTGCAGTCCTGATTAACTACCTGAACAGGAAAAAGGGAGAACAGACAGCACAAGAGGAAGCGCAGGAGTGGACAACAGTGTGAAGAAGGGAATCAGTGTTTGTGACAAGAGTAGCAGATGTCAGAAGAGAGTAGAGATGTGAGGGGTAACAGAGGTGCAGTTAACATGTAAATATAAATAAAAACAGAAGTTGGAGGTAGAGAATGTAGAGAAAGCATAGTGAGGGGCAGACATTGTTGAGGAGGTAGAGGCATGAATGTTGTTGTAAAAGGTAGACAAAGCAGAGGGATATAGAACTAACAGGGCTTAGAGCAGGAACAGATCCATGCTTTGCTTAAGAATTCTTTCAGAGCATATTTAATGAGAGAAAGTTAGAGTTATTTCTAATATTTGTTGGAAGATCGTTCCAGGCTTTGGCAATGTGATGGGATAGAGGCATTTTCCAGCAATTTTATTAGGCTTATGAACTGATATAATTTGTTTATCTTTGGATCTTACTACAACAATGAGTGAAAAGGTCATACAGAAAAAACAATCAGTAAAACCTAAATGAAAACTCTAGCCAAGCTAGAATTTCCACTGAGTGACCTCTCAAACCTCCTGTATTAGAGGCACATGGGATAAATGCAAATGACCCTTATGAACATCAAGTGTTTCAGCTATGTGGTGATTCTGAATGTCCATGACTTTTTAAGTCATTTTAATGGACAGATTCAAGCCAATAAAGCCAAACCCCCAATAGCTGTGCAGATACATGTTTCAACCTTCTTATGGCCTCATCAGCACAGCACAAGTGGACTGTTTGACTAAGCATTAGAAACACAGGGCTGCTATACCCAGTTGATGTCCATTATCATTAGGATGTCTACAAAATATCCCAACTAACAAACTAAAACAATGAGTGAAAAGGTCATACAGAAAAAACAATCAGTAAAAACTAAATGAAAACTCTAGTGGTATCTATGAAGGGGAAGGGGAACGGCTGATTTGCTGTGATGTGGTCTGAAGCAATGCTGTGATGGAGACAGTAGTGTGTCATGGGCAAGATAATTAATGAGTTGTAAATGGATACATTTTTTAAATATTTTGGACAAAGGTGATAGAATTCCAATGGGGTGGCACTTAGATCAGAGGAGATGCCTCCTTTGTATAGTGGGATAACGTATGACTTTTTCCAAATGCATGGGATATATGATCCAAGACTGATCTGTTGATAACAATATTTACCAGATAAGCTATGGGCTCAGCAGCAAGCTTGAGATATTCTGCAGGGAGGTTATCTACAGAGATTGAACTGGGCTTCACTTTTAGTAGAAGTTTCTTTATGAAGTTGGTGGAGACTGGATGGAGTGTAAAGGTTGAAGCAGTACTAGTGGGACAAGGCATTAAGGCAGTATTTATACAAACACACACACACACACACACACACACACACACACACACACACACATATATATATATATATATATATATATATATATATATATATATATATATATATAGATAGATAGATATATATATATAGATATATAGGTCTACTTTAAAATGTTCACTGACTATTTTGTCGGTTTATTTATTTAACATTTGTTTATTGGAAATGTCCAACTTGGAACAAGCCAGTTTTCAGCAGAGGCCCAGGGAGAAACACTCCAGACACATGTCTTTCTAACATGGGAGGAAACTCACACGAACACAGGGAGGACATGCAGACTTCACACAGGAGGCACCTGAGCCAAGAACCTCCTACTATGAGGCAACAATGTAAACCTCTGTACCAGTGCACTGTCCAAATGTTCAGACATTCAAAACAGTGAGACAAAAACATCTGAAGTTTACCATCATGAACTTCCAGAACATTGTATTTCTTCTCCGGGAAAGTAGCCACTTGGCCACCAATGATAACGTTACAAGCAGAAGCAAATTACAACCATCGAAGTGGGGAACTTTGCCTCCCACACCTCCCTACTTAAATATACCAACTCTGAGACTGCACTACAGCAGAGAAAGGGCAAAGTTCACCATGGTGGCCAAGTGATGATATTTCGGGATTTTGTGATTGTAAACTTTTAGCATTTTCATCTCACTGTTTTGAATATTGATGAAATGGTAAGTAGACATTTGAAGTAGCCCCATATGTATATATATATAAATATATATATGTATATATATATATATATATATATATATATATATATATATATATATATATATATCATTAGAAATGTAACTGTGGTAGCAACATTAACCAGCACGTTTCTTACTTAAACTAGACATGGAAGATCTAATGCATACATTAACTTGTAGCCCATTTCTGCACTTATTTTCATGTAAATGCAGTTTTCTGCTGTGTCCATCACTGTGCACAGGCTGGTGCAAATGAGATGTGATTTGGGTGCCAATTTTCTGTCAGTTTTCCAGAGCTCTTTGAGAAGACCTGACAGACAATGGTGTGGGCAGTGCTCTGTTTACAGATGATGGTGTGGGCACTGCTCCATTTACAGGTGATACTGTGGGCAGTGTTCCATTTACAGGTGATAGTGTGCGCAATGCTCCATTTACAGGTGATAGTCTGGACAGTGTTCCGTTTACAGGTGATAGTGTGGGCAGTGTTCCATTTACAACATAGAGGTGATATGAGGAGAAGTCGAAGATTCTTGTTGGGCTCCTTGTTAAACATTACAGCTGGAGGCTTCTGCACAGTGCTTGAGGCTTGGAATAGCTTATCCAAGGTTTTCATCAGTGTAAATGTCATCCAGTGCATGGTTTGAGAAGGCTGTCACCATTATAGTGACTTAAAAAGGTGAAAGCAGACCTCCTTCAGTGATGGGAGCAATATTTTCAGACCCACAACCCGCCTGACTTGTTTAAGTATAGTGCAACATAAATAGGCAATGCAGCACCATGATTTGGCAATACAAACAGGTGTGCATTATTTTTTCTGTCATGTGCAACTTCTTCAAAGATAGATGGAAACAGGAAGGAGTTTCAGGAGAGACTATGGCAGCTCATAGAGGTACCAGGTAAATTTAGGTTCAGGTATGAATATTTGGTATTCCTAACAGATGTGGTTTTCAAAACAGTTACCAGTTCAGTTGGTATCAATCCATAAATGTCTGACAGAGTAATATATGAGTATGTGTACTTTACATATGTAAATTGTGCATACCTGACCAAATAGCTCTTGCAAAAGTGCATTAGTCATTGGTTCAGTAAACTAGATATCTGTGAGTTTAAACTGAGCAGCAATTAGTCCATATTACTTAATATTTATTATTCCCCACTCAATAAGTTAAAATAATGTTTCACTTAGTTCATATATGCATTTTATGACTTGTAATAAACCAGCTTTCCTATACTCACATTATTTACATAATGTGTATAATATTGAGGAGATTAAATTTTACTGTAACAGAAATGTATGGCCTTACATTCATACTTGGATATGATAAATCTAAATATTTATGTGGGAATATGCATTGACTGGGATATACTACAATTATATCATATTTATGATATTTTTTACTGCTGTCACTCCCTCTACCCTCTTTTTTTTATCACATTTGGAATTTCATTCCTGATGTGACATGACCACCAGCAGAGGGAGTAACACCAGCCACAGGGATATAGACCACCAGCCCTCCACAGATGGCTGTGGTGGTGCCACCACAAGCAGCACTGGAACCTAGCACTTCTGGTTCACAACCTGGTAGTATAGCCTACTACCGTCACCACCTGGGGCTGCTGCACTATTACCAATTGTGAGTAGTACCAGTGCAGGTAGTGATTATTTCATTCAATAGGAGCTGACTTGGCTGGTGACGGACATAATGGAGCAGATCCTCAGTGCCTGCATTGGCCATATGGAAAGCATCCTGTAGCAAATTGCCAAATCACTGCCTCATCTGTCACTACACCGAGTGTCTGGAGCAGGAGACAGCGGTGACATTTGTAATAGTGAAGACTAGATTCCCACTGTATTCACATGCACATCCAAAGTGCCATACCTGTCCCACACTCAAGGTGTTTCCAACTTCTTGTTTCCATCTCCATCCCTGTCTGTCCTGTTATAGCCTAAATGTCTGTGCCTGCTACCTAACCTACCCTACATACCTACCCCTCTTATTCCTAAATACCTTACCCAACATCCCTCTGTCCTAAGAAAAGAGAAAAGGGCATCAGTACCTCAAAAATACACTCCATACATAGCTCTCCATTTTTAATATGTGTGTATTACACACTTGATTTCATCTGATATGATACATCCTTTATGATTTGACTACCAGATTTTGTAAAATTATTTGTAGAAGTATTATCTTAGCTTGTGAATATGTAGATAACTATGGTAATTTCCTCACTACCACCATCCTGCACATTCCTTAATAACTTCCCCACTCTTACCCTTTGCTTGCTCCTCATTTTCACAATTGCCCTATTAATAACATCTCATGCCTTCATTCTAGTCAAACAAATATATTCACATACCACAAGCATAACCAGAAATGGACCATAAACAGAAAACTCTTTTTCTGTGCTCAAAATTTGCATGACACTTGGCCTTGAACAGCACTGCTGTCCATACTTTAGTAACAGCAATGCTGTTTCACATCCTGTGGCAAAAACAGATGAGTTTCTGCCTTTGGCCGCATTCATATAGTGCTCCCCAGGCTACTATGCTAAGACCCAATGCAAGATAGGAAGCAGCGCTGATGTCACTGCATTGCTGATGTCACTGCAGTACTGATGTCACTGCAGTACTGTCACTGCAGTACTGATGTCACTGCAGAACTGATGTCACTATGAGGCGACAGTCATTATTATGTGTATAACTGGCTCCAAGTTTTAATGTACACCATGCGAGATGTTTCAGTTATTACTGTTGTGAAGTCTGATGCACATAAACTCCCTTGCTTCATACAATTGTCATGGTCCCTTCAAATGTGTGATCTGTGCTATCTGAAATATCAGTTCCTCTGTGATATTCCCTAACAATGTTCAGGTCTAGAAAAAGTTGATTAAGATTGGTAACATCTCGTGCAGCATTATTTAAAAGTTTTATTTCTTAAAACATTTTACCTGATGAAGTAGTGGGTACATATGTTAGACTCCCACCGCTATGCAGTACAACTGTTTTCAGTGTGTACCTTTAACTCCTAGTGGGTGTGGCCTGAGCCTTTAAAAATGAAGTTATCACCTTACAATTCTAACACGTACTCATTGACAGAGGTCAGATATCAATACAATTGTGTTTGCCATCATGTATGCTTCAAGATAAAATATTCTGAAACCTTGTATGTAGCATGGTTTTGGAATTATTAATGCAAGTATGCACAAGTAATATTTGACGCCTAGAGGAGCAGTAGGAGGCAACTGCAGATGCACATGGAGGCGTCACTCGGATGTAATGAGTTAATTACCGTGCACCTGCTGCTTATTTTGAACACTGTATTGTAAACAAAATTACAGCATTTTAATAACGTCAAAGGGAAGATTCACACACATGGCAATAAATGGCTTAGTAATACAGATTTCTGTATGTCTCTGATCATCATTTGTGCAATGCTTGTCATTAAACAGCAAAGGCCACTTATAGTTGTCATCCTAAATTAAAATTGAAAATGAACTGGTAGAATTGCAATCATAAATGCAGAACAGTGAAAATGAGTGCAGTATGCTTGTTTTGCATGTATGGCTTTTAATGACCATGTATACTGTAGACACATCACAGATACCTGTAAATAATGCACACATAAACACAAGCCTTGCATGCAATGATCAGGACATGAACAGTCAGGAATGCTAGGGTGGCACTCTGCTGGTTGACACCTATGACTACCCCCTATCACATGATTATTCAATGCAACGGTGGCACTCTACTGGTTGTCACATATGACTATCCCCATCACATGACTATTCAATGTGAGGGTGGCACTGTGCTGGTTGACAGCAATGAGTATCCCCTATCACATGACTATTCAATACACATTAATATGGCAGACGTATATATCATTCCCCAACACAAAAAATAATGCTACCATATGTTTTAAGTTGTGATGAAAACATTGATGTCGTCTGTCTCTCAGACCATATTGTCCATTCCCCAAACATGTTGTGTAAACTACAAGTATGTACTGTCTGATATCTGTAATAATAATTCTTCTGTGATGTAAGCAATTAGAACAGTTCTATAGAATATGGCTATAGATAGGCAGGTGTTTGAATCCAGAAATCTTAGCTTGTGTGAGTGTGCCTGAATATGGAGAGGTAAGCTTGACTTATCCAACAGATGTGATGTGTACACTTCAACTTATTGGTAACATTTACATAGCAAGATGGGTCCCCAACTCTTGTACTCCCCCTTAGGTCAAAAATATGCCTTGCAATGCAGTCATGAAGTCCTCCCCTCAGATGTGTGCTGTCTGATAAGACCTCCTGTGGTGTAAGCAGCTAACATGTTTCCATACAGTGAGGGTCAGATAGGCAAGTGTTCAATTCCAGTAATGAGTAATTACTGTAGCTGTGTGACAGCAGAGTGATAGGTAGGAATGTTGTGTACCCTAATGCACATTCAGACTTTTTACTTATGCAGACATATATTCTTCTCAACATCTATCCATGTCCCATATTTCAAACTCAGTATTCATATAGAAAAATGTCTTTGATGCTGTATAATATCTAAAAATAGAAATATTTTATTATTTGCATTATGCTTAATGTAATTTGTCTGTATCAGTTTGTAATGTAAAATGTATTTTGTAATAATTTGCCTAATGTATAATATTTGTAGAATGCTTTTTGCAATGTAACCTGAAGTTTTTCTTCCTAGATCTCCACTGAAAATGGCCACCCTGTGGTAACAGTTACACTTTCTCAGTAAACAATCAACAATAAATAAATGGCTCAAATAACGGATGTGATGTTGATTATCCAGCCTGGAGGTAACACTTACATGACTAAAGGATCTGAATCCTTTCAATCACTTTTTAAGTGAGCCATATTAATTCAGATGCAAAACTGAAGTCCTCCCATTGTGTGTGCTTTCTGTTTCCTCTTTTATGACTTCCACTGTGGTGTCCACAGGTAATACAAAGTGCTATACTGTACATGTGGATTGGCAGGGGTTCTAATATGACAATGTATAGATAGTGTATGCATGTGAGAAAATACCTTTTTACTAATCAGGTAACGATATGGATGAATCACTCTTGTGTGAACACTAACATTTTGAGCCCTAAAGCCACTTTTTAGGCGAGCCATAACTATTCAAACACACTGCTGAGTTATTCCGTTCAAGTGTATGTTTTATGACATTTCTGATACAGTATCTTCTAATTCACAGTTCTCTAAACTACAGACTTACATGCATACATACATACATACAAATATTTTAGGCATGGGCAATAATGTCCTTCTAGCCTGCCAATATACCAAAACAGTTATTGCCATAATAAGTATCCAGGATGTTCTTAAAAATATCTGACCTACTGCTTGCTTTAATGTAGTTTGGTAGTCTGTTCCATGCATCAGCTGCCAGAGGTACTTGTCTCCACATGTCCTACCTGAATAAGGTCTTCTCTTAAATACAAGATACTGTACAAGTTCAGATATTCTAGTCTTCATAATAATTTAAATTTTCACATCCATGGATGTCCTTGGTATATTTCTACTGTATTACTTCCTATTTACTCATGCTTGTTTTCTTATAAGGTTTCCACTTTATTATTCCATACTCAAGTTTTGTTGAAAACAGAAATGATCCCTGGAAACCTTGAGGTAGCTTGCCAGACCACAGTAGAAACAATCAGTTAACAATATGTGCCTCAAAAGAGTGGAGCATTTAAGAGCAGACAGTTCCTATAGCAAATAAAGGATTTTATGTGACAATTTAATCTTTTGGGTTTGTTCCTTAATCTAGTTTGCTGCCAGTGGAGTCTGTGAACTGCTTTTGTTTCAGTTCTCAGTTGCTGTATGATACTTGCCAAGTCCTATTTGCAAGTCATGTAACAATCCATCTTATAAAAAGTGTATCAATACCTAGTTGTTCTAAGTTATTGATCATTGTTTTGTGTATGACCTTATCAGATGATGTAGTTACATTTATATAAATTATATCACAGCAGAATTTTCCATTCATAACTGTTATTATATTTTTATAGAGCATTGTGTTACAGGTAGCAATAGATCTATTTTCAAGTCCTAATCTTTCCAGTTCTGGCAATTATTTATCCTGTATAACCTCCTCCATTATTTTGTGCACAACAAGAAAGGAAACATATGGGTCTGTACAATTCTGAGTTTGTCATATGTCCCTTTCCCTTAAAGAAAGGTTTAACAAGTGCATGTCTCCAATTTTGAGGAATCTCCTCTTATTTATATGACCAGGTGAATAACAGATATAATGGTAGTGTAAGTTCATGCCGAAGTGTTCTCCGGTCATTATTGTTAAATCTGTCTCCTCCCTGTGATTTGCTTGGGTCCAGTTTACACAGTTCTTTTTCAGTACAATCTAATTTGATTTCAGTATCTGAGATTACCTGGATGTTACTAGAACACTTTAAGACACCCCCCCCCCACTTTGTGGACCCAACCTGCTCTACATAAGATTGTGTAAATATATTTATAATCTGTTATGTCTGAGAACATTTTTAGAATTTACACACAGTTTATCAGTTTGTATGTCTTTACTCCTACCACATCTTAAGTATCTATAAAATGGTTTCCTGTTATGCTCAATACCTTTATATACATTTTCATCAAAAGCTTCCTGCTCTTGTCTCATACTATGTTTAATTTGTCTGTCCAATTGGTTTATTTCAGTTTTTGAAGTCATAGTTTGACCTCTGTTCTATTTATTATATTTTTGTCTCTCACCTTAATCAAGTATCTTGTGCTTATGGAAATATACCCTTCTGATGTTGTGAGCCTAAATCCTGATATTAAACTGGATGGGAGAAAGGAAATTCACCCCAGGGATCACGTCAGTTGCCCTGCTAGACAGGGGTCCAGGAAAAAATAATGTGGAAAAAAATAGCCAGAATTGTGTTATATAGGCTTGTATAGGCCCTAGGTCTGATAGCCTAGTACCAACCTATGAACCTATGAACCTATGAACATTTTTTTATTTTTTTTTTGCATTCAAACAATTTTTCTTTCAAAACTTGCTACATTACTTCTGCAGTTTTTCCACTGAACACGTTACTCCAATTAGTTATAAATAGTGACTGTTTTGTTTCCATATAATCTGCTATTAATCTTCTGTGCACTGGTTTAGACTTCAGTTTGGCAGAACTGTATAATGACTAATTAATTAATCTTTATAATCCAATGATTATTGCACATAAATGGTGGTAAAACTTGACATGAAGTAACAGTCATTTCTTTAGCAACACAAACAATGTCTTGCATGCTCTGTTCCCCGGTAAGCTATTTTATAATCTGAACAAAATATTGTTCCTAATCATACTTTGTAAACAATTTTCTTGTTAATGTTGTGGACTCAATATTATACCAGTCCGTGCCTTGTAAATTTAAGTCTCCAGACACTATTATTCTTCCCTCCTGTGTTTCATGCAAGAAATGTACAAATTCCTCTAGGTCATTAGCTCTTGACTTTGGTGGTCTTTACACTCCAACAATTGTCATATGTTCCAGGGTTATCTTTATTGTCACAGTTATGCAATCGACAGTATCAGTGTTATCACTGAACACGTAATAGTCACAGGTCTCATAACTATCTTTAATCCATATCATAACACCTCCATCTGATATTTTGTTAGAATGTCAGTTACAGTAAAAACATTTATACCCTGACAAAACTGGTTTGCATTCATTGTTCTTTAATCATGTTTCACAAACAATAATAGCATCACTGTTGTGGGAACATAGCAAATTTTCCAATAAAAACATGTTTTACTAATACAGGTGTTCTAGACTGGCAAGGTATAACTAATGAGTGTATAATGGAATGTTAATAGAAAGAATTGGCTTCTCTAATAAAACTGATGTTTACAGGTTCATTTAGTGGAAACATTTGCAATCAGAGGGAAAGGCCAAATTTTGTTTTCTATTTTATGGCAGCCATATGCATTAAAACACAATGACAGCCATGGTGGTGCAGCTGTTAGCGTTGTCGCCTCACAGCAAGAGGCTCTCCGGTTCAATCTTCGGCTGGGGTGTCTTATGTGTGGAATCTGCATGTCCTCCCTGCGGTCGTGTGGGTTTCTTCTGGGTGCTCCAGTTTCCTCCCACATCCCCAAAGACATGCTGCAAGTGGACTGGACACGCTAAAATTGGCCCTAGGTGTGAGTGCATGCATGTGTGTGCCTTCTGTGGAAGGTTGGGCGCTGGGCTGGCAACTCGACACCGTAAAAACTCCACTGCCAATCATGAGCGAACAAGGTGATCCACTGTGGTGACCCCTAACTGGGAAAAGCTGAAAGAGAGAGAGAGAGAGATGCATTAAAACACAATGGTCAAGTCATCCCTTTACATGCATGTTTTTTGACAAATGAGATATGGTTTCTTGTATGGTGTCATCAGTTAGTGCATTGGTCAGGAGGTTATATGTTTGAATCCAGTAGTGTGCACCTTTTATTATTTTGCAAGGATGGCTTATTCTACAAACCTTAATATGTTGCATGCTATACAGTGGCCCCAAAGTGTCACAAGACCTATTTTGCTATTTTGTTATAGTTTTTGGATGGGTTGGCAATGTTCATCTAGTAATTGTTATACTTCCATATGAACATGCCCAGTATAATGATATATGTACTGGATTTTCCATTGCAAAATGATTAGCAGAAGGGATCATAAGTAATCAGTGGTAGGGCATAGTGAGAATAGTTATTGTCATTTGTCATTTTGTGGCAAAATCTGCTGAGAAGTAGCTTCCAACAACATGGGTCTGCTGACACTCACACAATGCAGTTGGTGGCCAAAGCACAGAGGATATAAAGACATGTGTCTTGAGCATTTTCTCCCCGGGCCTCCACTGAAAATTGGCTTCATTCCAAGTTGGACTTTCCCAGTTAACAAATGTTAAATAAATAAATAAATAATAGTAAATATAGTGGGTACAGAAATGCAGGTACAAGTCCCCCAGCTGAAATTTGACAGCAAGTGCAAACAGACTATGAACAAGAATGCACACAATTCTCCAGTGAGAATGAAAATGAGAAAGCGAATAAAGATAATATTATAGAGTCCCACCTTCATATGTCCACTACAGACCAGTATCCATACTTCTATGAAGCTCATCCATTCAGTCATTCACTGAATTCATGGCTCATATCTTTCTGCACTTATGCCCCAGGTATGGTTATGGTTACTATATCCTCATAGCTGACACTTTCCTTTCTTCTACTAATGATCAACCTCCTCT
Organism: Protopterus annectens; assembly: GCF_019279795.1. Lineage (NCBI taxonomy): Eukaryota > Metazoa > Chordata > Ceratodontiformes > Protopteridae > Protopterus > Protopterus annectens. Next base: position 1,437,461,633 of record NC_056745.1, on the reverse strand, counting down.
CTCTAGTCTTTGCCCGAGAATCTCTTCAGTTACTCAATTAAATTAGTAGAACCAATCAGAGTAAAACAGAAAGAATGACAGGAAAAGAAAATATGTCTCAGTTTGAACCGGTAGCACGACACCCTCACTCCATATCCATTCTCACAGACTGTCGACGTCTTGTATCATTAAACCAGTTTAAATTCTTCTGCACCTCTATGGTAATGGGGCCAACGTCTGTGTCATGCTGCTCTTCTTCTCTTCCCCAGTTGCCGTCAAGATACCCCTCTGGTTCAGAAGTAGCACAGGAACTCACTCCCCTTGGTGGAAATTCACTGATATAATCTAGATTGCCCCATTATGTATATACGGTTTGCATATCCTTTTAATGGTGAGCAATTGGGAATTACATTTTGAGTAGCCTGTTCAGCAGTACCTCTTCCTGTCACTTTCTAACCCCCCTCCACACATATCTTTATTAGGCTCTGGTCATGCCAATTTTTGCCATTCTGTTTCGTGCAGCTACTTGTCAGGTACAGTTAACTCTGCATCTCGAATTCTGTCCATGCTCTCTCCCCTTCTGTAGTTCAATCTATAATCCATCATTCTATATTATTTTTATAGTAATAGTATAGAAAAGAACTGATCCTTCTAATCCATCCATCTATCCACAAGCCCTTTTTCCACATGGGGTCGATTAGTACAAATACTACTTGCCTTGCCAGATGACAACAAGAGTTGCTGGGTGAATTATGCAAACATTTGCACTTTCCTACCTCATATTTCACCTGGCTGTAAAGAGGTGTGTTTGCTTCTAGAATTACGTCTGTAATGTTGTCATGTACCTTTATCTGTATCCCAACCATTATTTATTTTATTTATTTATTTTATTTTATTTATTTATCAACCTTTTACAGACAACTACTTGTACTAAGAGTGAGGTACAGAATCAAATGTCTTTGAGAGGTCTAGAAATAGGGTGGAAGCAGGGTTACCTATATTTCTGTTTTGGTTAGCTATGTCTAAAAAAAGTAGTAAGCATTTTCGGTGCTATGATGTTTCTGTAATCTGTGCTGTGAGGTGGAAAGTAAATGTTTGCCTACCAGGAAATTTAGGATTTAAAATTGATTGCATTTTTCTAGAACTTCAAAGAGTGGAAGGAGTATGTGACAGTTCAAAAGTTTGAAAGATATGCATGGATTTTACAAGGATCTGTTGCTTTATACAGAGACAGTTTAGCTTATTTCATCTACTTCTAATTTATGATATTCTGCAGGAATGTTATCTGTCGCTATTGCAGTGAGTTTTCATTTGTGCAACTGTTTCATTTTTGTAGAGACTGGGATTGGTTCAAATGAGGTATTGTTTTTTCTGATTGGTAATGCAGCTTGAATTGAGAGGTGGTATTTTTGCATTTTGCCTGTGGATGTGAGAGGTATTAGTTGTAAACTGATTACTGAATATACAAGCTTTAGCTTTACTTATTTCAGTAGGAAGGGTGCTGTTGATGTGTTGATGTGTTCAGTATCTCACTTTCAGAGATTGCTTATAGCAGACCAGAACCATTTGGGATTACTGAAGTGTGTTGTCTGTGCTGTTGTGTAATATTTTTTCTAAGATGCTGGTAGTTTTGGTAATTGTTTTGTGTTTTTGTTTTAGTGCCACTTATTTCAAACATTATTTCTTGATTTCTAAATCTCATTCGTTTTTTTAGTTGTGTTGCAGTTATTCATTGCCGTGTCATATGGCTAAACCTCCAGCCTTTGAGATTCCATACTGAATCTTAGAAAAAATCAAGTTTTCTCAGTATTCAGACCAGTATGGCCCTGTAACCCTTCCTTACCTCTATTAAACTATACTACTGTTTCACATCAACTCTCCTTCAAATAAGCAGTAATTGTGTCTCTCTTATGGAGCAAAAGTCTCCAGCTACTACAACACTTCACAATCTAGAATACCCCTCAAGTCATCTGGTGCACTACTGTCTAGGTAAAAAGATGGGTATAATCTACCTGCATACTTTAATGATAAACAGTTAATAAATAAGTTTCCACTTTACAGAGGATTATATTCTTTTTCTGAGTTGTGCATGCATTTTTCCATATGATGTGATGCAATATGACATGATACAATGTGATTTCTTATGATACATTTGTTTCTCCCATTATTTTTCTCTTTCCAGATTGTAGTGACCCTCCACTCAAGCAATCTTAGGAATGTTAGTCATTGATAGGGTCTTGTGTCAGTCAAACCATTATGGTGCAATAGAGATGCTCACTCATAGTTACCTGTTTGCAATGTCAATCAATGGAATATTTATCTGCTAGCTATTCTAACTTATCAGAAAATAAATATGCAATAAATAAATGTGCAATAATCAATCACTCAGCTGCTAAAACTGTAGACATAGTAATTTATAGTCATATGTAGTAAAATAACAGTCTAACTTAAAGTTAATATTGTGCATGTTGCATGTGCTGTATGTAATTTGTATGTGTGTGATTGTCATCTCAATACTGAGCCTAATGCACAAAATTTCATTTAGGTTACACTTGTGTAGTCTAAATGACAATAAGGTTCACTTTGGCTTTGACTTTTGACTCCTGTGGTGCTGTGTTCATAAAATCTACTCCAAAGATACTTAGATCAAAAAGTAGCTGCTCTGATCTTTGTTGGTGTGTGCCCTATTCTTTTTCCTGATTTAGAAATGAAGGGGTAGAGGTTAGATGTACTAAATTTCGTGACGGCATGTTTTTTTTTCCACTTTCACCCTTTGCCATCTGCCAAACAGCTTGCTGCTTGGTGAGCCAAGGTGTGGATCAATAATAGAGGAATACTTCCTGTTATGTAGCATAAACATGGAGCTGAATGGCAGGATAAAAGCAGAGGAATCAGAGAAAATGGTGGTTGGACTAGTGGTCAAAAGCAAGTGAGCAAATAAGGTGTGGGTGTGATAGTTCTGAAGGTAGAATTTGAACAGTTGTATTACAACATCTAAGCAATGACCCTGAATTCCACCCTCATTTTATATGAAATTAGTACATTAATGCTGTATGTTTTTAATGCAAAAATAAAAAAACTTGATGGCTAATAAAATGTAAATAAGCGGAACGGTTGCCAAGTTACTCTGGAATGCAAAGTAGGCTTGAAACTAGTGTTTATGTAAGAAAGAACAACAATAACCCATGCCCACACTTAACAGTGCGGGAGGTTCAAAAAATAAGTCATTGTCTTGGTCTTTGAGCTCACTTACCTCAAGAGACTCTCAGAGTAGGTAAAAGATCTCCTTATTGAATGCCATTCTGAGAGAAACCAAAACAAACTAGAAAAACACACAAAAAATGGAATAGTAACAACACAAACAGCTTGAAAAAATGGATATAAAGACATTTATTAAAACCAATGAGATAAGCGCTTTCATTTTGATACTATTCAAAACTTCATAAGATAAAGAAAAAGACAAAAAACTGTCATTTAAAACTTTCATAAAACCATGTGATAATCCAAATCAGGAAATTTAAAAAGACACCATCTTATATTCAGTCATACTAATGTATAAGTAAACTTAAACTCAGCCTAAACTTCTCATACTAAACCTCTCTTTTCTAAGTAGATTGACCATGCCCCACCCCAGAAAATTGGGTATAACCTTTCCAATACAAAAAATTTAAAAGAATAATCCCCAAAGTTAATAATATGCCCAGCTAAAGCATTATTATCCTTTTTTTGGGAAATCAAACAACCAAAAGTGATTCAATCAACGTTATCTGAACAACATCAACAGACCCAGCCCAATTTCAGCAGCAGCAATGGCAGACATGGAACCCCAGGAGATGATGATCGATTATGAGATCATGGAAAATTTTACAGGCACCATGATGCATACACACCAAGTACATACTTTTATTAATGATGGGGGGGGGCAGCCTTTCAGGTATATAATTATTCTAGTATCCCCTTTGACAAATCACTTTTTGTTCTAACACATAGATCTAATTGGCTGAAATTTTACTTGAGTTAAAGTTCTATCTACATAAATTGAAATTGTCACTATTATTTAATGAGGTTAAATTAATTTCACAATCTCTATGGGTATCTAGTACTTGTAATCCCCCCTGCACCCAACTTTGGCTCTTTATGAAAAAATATGTGAACTTGAACTGATGACGTTTTGAATAGTATCAATACGAAAGCACTTATCTCATTGGTTTAAATACATTTCTTTATATCCATTTTTTGGGGGCTGTTTGTGTTCGTTACTGTTTCATTTTTTTTTTGTGTTTTTCTAGTTTGTTTTGGCTTTCTTTTTGGAGTTTGTATTGGTTAGCGGCCAGCTTGCCCACTCCTTTATTTATTGAGAACCTGGACATGGATTTAAGAAGTATGGTTGGAAATTTAACTGCCTTAGTTCAGCAGTTAACCCAGCATGTGGATGCATTGTCAACTACACTGGTAAGAGGACCAGCGGGGCATTAGTAATTATGTAATTATGGATTAGTAATTATGGATTATGATGATTATAAACATTGTATATTGACGCTCTTAAATACAAGTACTTATGAGGTGGTTAGCATCAACTAATTGAACACTGCATAGTGTAAAATTAGGATCCAGCCGAAGGACTTACTTATTCATTGAGGGGAAAGTATCTATTGATGAATTTAATTATTTGAATATTACATCCCTTAATACCTGCCATTTTCTGTGCTCTGAAAAGTTATAAGGATGTTTCTAATCCCCCCTTCCGCCGTATTATTGATGGGTGTATTTCTATAATGAGTGCTTGCACAAGATTTTTAGATGTAAATTTGAAGCATTTGGTAGTGGAGGAACAGCATGTTCATTATGATTCCCAGCAGTTTTTTGAAAAAATCAGTGGTCTAGTATTTGATAATAATGATGTTTTTTCCTGACCATTGATGTTCAGGATCTTTATTTGGTTATACCTCACCAGACAGGTTTATCTTGGTTTTCTGACTATCTTTACAGAAGAGGTATCCCCCAGGATAAGATAAACACCTATTCTGAATTGTTGAAAATTGTGCTGCAGAATAACGTTTTGCTTTTTGAGGTGCATTCCATTTGCAGCGAGAGGGAGTAGCCATGGGTTCCCCCTGCGGTTTATTGTTACATAACACTGTTATTCTGGAATGAGAATTTTGTTTTGTGTTTCATAGACAGTTTTCATCTTATTTTAAACTTTATTTACATTATTTGGATGGCATTTTTATTTTATGGTGGGGTAAAAAAATTGATATCATTCCATTTGTTGCATATATTAATACAACTACTGACTTCCTTCAATTTACATATACTATGGATGACCTGAGCATTTCATATTTAGATGTTTTATTAGTTAAAGATTCAATTCTTAATATGTATATTTCTAGGATTTATCAGAAACCCACATATTCCAATACTTTTTTGCACTTTAACAGCTGCCATCCTTTCTCATAAAAAAGAGCTGTTATAAAAGGGAAATTAGTACGGACTGCACGAATGACTATGAAAAAGAAGGATTTTCTTGAAGAATGTAATAAATTGTTTGATATGTTTAGAAGTAGGGATTATCCATCTTCCTGCATAGAGGAGCTTGTGAATGAAGACAGTTATAAAAGGGAAGTAGGGTACTTTGTGCCCTATTGCAATCTAAATCTTTAATGACTGAATCAGAATGAATCTGTGGTGCCCCACGCAAAATTTGGATGTAAGCCTTTTTCCAGCAATAATGCATCTAATGCTACTTATAGGGTTGATAGCAGTTTTATATGTGGTCTGTTGAATAAGAATTGGAGTGTTTTAAGTGAAGATATCAGTATTAGACAAAAGTTAGGACCCAGACCCCCTTACTGTGATTAAGCGGGGTTCTAATTTGAAATCCATTATGGAGGCTACCTTTACCTGAAAAGCCAGGAGTGAGCTTAGCAAATGTGTCAGATGTAAGCACTGCTTATATATTTTGGAAGGTGCTAGCATCTTAGTTTTGGGTAGGGTCCTAACAGTCAATGGTAAATGTAACTATGATAGTAAGGGGCTTGTTTACTTAGCGCAGTGTCAGCTATGCCCATGTTTTTATGTGGGAAAAACAGAAAGCCTGTGCCGAGAGTGTATATATGAACACCTCTATGATATACACAAAAAGAAGGATAATAATGCTTTAGCTAGGCATATTATTAACTTTGGGGACCACTCACTTAAATTTTTTGTATTGGAAAAAGTTGTACCCAATTTTCAGAGGGTACCTTGGTCAGTCTATTTAGAAAAGAGGGAGTTATTTTGACAAGTTTATTTGAACTCCTATGTCTGGTGAGGTCTCAACAAACATATTATTATTGCTCCTATTTTAAAGTTAAAAGCCCTGAAGAGGGCATGATATTAATCATCACACACACACACACACACACACACACATTTATATGTATATGTATATATATATATATATATATATATATATATATATATATACATATATATATATATATATATATATATATATATATATATATATACATATATATATATATATATATATATATATATATATATATATACATACATTATTTTTCTTTTTTCCTTTTCCCTTTTTCATATATATCTATATGGAGTTTATGGGTTATATATATTAGCATGAATATTAAACTAACATACTGTATAAAATTTGTTTTTGCAAGTATGAGATGTTTAAGATTGGTTTAATAGTTTACTTATAACATACATTAGTATTACTGACTGTAAGATGGTTTCTTTTTAAATTTTCTGGTTTGGATTATCATGTGGTTTTAGGAAAATTTTAAATGACTGTTTTTTGCCTTTTTCTTTATGTGATGAATTCTGAATAGCATCCAAACAAAAGCATTTATCTCACTGGTTTTAATAAATTTCTTTATATCCATTTTTGTGGACTGTTTGTGTTTGTTATTGTTCTGATTTACTTCATTTTATTTTTATGATAGCAATGTAATCTCAGCAGGCATAAGTGTTGTTTTACTGGGGTTACCTGGGGCCCTGTCAGGCTGTGTCACTTATTCAGATACACACTGGGGGGAATTCAATAAAGCCTATACGGATGGATTTTCTGTGTAGGCATAGTGTCATGGAGCTAACACAGAAGTAAGGCTTCATTCGATCCAGTAAACAGAGCAGAGTGGCGTGTACGAGCTTACAGACATGGAAATGTCCGTGGCATGCAAATCACCACATAAGCAATTGAATTGCATGCAAATGAGGTTGTTTTGTGATCCAGCAATCAGACAGGTATCCGTGCAGGACCTGTGTTGGTTTTAGAAGTGTACACAGAAAATTTCAGTGTACAGAAATGTAAAAAGTGAAGAGGGTCTATAACAGCCCAATTAGAAGGTCAGAAATTTCATAGTAGGCACAGATATGTGCAAAAGTATGCCTTTTGAGTTCAAAAACAAATGCAAAATAATATAAAATATATATATTTTTAATACCCATATTACGTTTGTGTGGCACACAGCAGCGTGCAAACATGCCGTTATGCAAAAAAAAATTATTAGAAATGTTAAAAAGTAAAAAGATGACATAGCTGAGAATAATGTATTATAGGGCTTTACATGCAGAATGTACAATGGTAGATATCAGTGGCTGCTAAGGAGGCAGGCCCTGGAATAGTGAAATATCCAGGTGATGTGCAAGGAGCTGTATGCAAATGAGCTGGGGTTACCGAATAGCAAAAATGACCCACTGTGTCTGGAGATAAAACCCGTATAGCCCCAGACCCATGTTGGTGTCTGCAGAACAGCTAGCTGACATCAAAAGTGGGTGTGTCACCATATGTTTAAGTGGATTCGAGCTCAGTGGCACCCGTTTGCATAGTGTGCCGCTCAGCTAAGCAAGGGGGTGTCTCCACTGCTGCTAAGCTTTGTTTAGCTGTGGGGTGCATGTTTTAGCTGGTTTAAGTTATGCTGAGCATGCCCATGCATGGGGATGTGTCTAGACTGCTGAGCAGTGTTTATACCAGCAGCACGGGTTTGCACACCATGCAACACTGCCTAGCAGGGAAGGCATTTAAAAAAAAGGAAACAGCCTGAAAAAGCCAATCATGCTTAAATTACTGAGTTACTGATAAGCCCTGTTCCACTGATACTGGCCTGCAAATCCCTCATTGATATATCTGGCAGGTGGAATGCATCATAGTTAGTCAATCACACAGGCTGCATCCGCAGCACACCACTATAAAGTATGCATACACCCTACAGTCTGATTTTTCACCCATACTGTGCACCATTGGAGTACAGACTTAGGAATTTTAACTGACAGAATGCTAGGGGCTATTGCTGTTTTGCTACATCTGTATGTGCTAGATGCTGAGGTCAGTGCTGATGCTGATGCTGATAATAGCTGTAGACTGAGAAGGAGAAGAGTGTTCAGGCCCAGGGTAACCTTCCAGGGGATACGAGCTGGAGATTGTAGAGCACTACAGGGTGGGCAGGAACATACTACAAGAACTCACCAAGCTCTGACACCTTCAACACAGACCCAGAGCCAACAGAGGGGAACCCATCCCAGTAGAAACAAAGGTATGTATAGCCCTTAGAATACTAGCTACAGGTACTTTTCAAACACCAGCTGGGGATGTGATGGGGGTCTCACAGGCATCTGCATCCAGGGTACACCACTGATTCCTGGCTGCCATGCAAACACCTGCCAGGGAGCACATTTATTTACCCCACAACCCTGAAGAGAGTGCCAACAGTATGTGTCTCTTCCAACATGTAGCACTCTACCCTGAGGTACTGGGTGACATAGACTGCACTCATGTCCACATCAAAGCACTACCCGGTGAGGAGGGTAGTGTCTATGTCAACCACAAGGAGTATCATTCCATAAAATGCCAGGTCATGTGCAATACCCAGGGCATTATCATGAGTGTGTGTGCCAGCAGCCCTGGCAGTTATCACAACTCCCATATCTGGCAGGCATCCCAACTGTACTAGATATTTGCCAGGGGGGACATCCCATATGGCCAACTACTGGGGGATGCTGGCTATGCACTGGAACCGTGGATGATGACACCCATTAGAAATGCACAAACATGTACCAAAGAATGCCATAATAGGCACACACACAAGCTACATAACAGGAACATTATAGACCATATGTTTGGGCTGCTCAAGTCACAGTTCCACTGTCTTTATATATCTGGTGGAGCCCTGCACATGTGCACAGATGTTCACAATATGTGCCATGCTACACAATATGATCCTGTGGAAACAGCTGTGGCATGATCATCACAGGGAAGGGAAGGGACACACAGCCCCCACCAGTGGCAAGGTCCTCACAGCCACACCTACAGAGGAACTTGGAGGAGAAACCCCCTAAGACTCTCCCTGTAGGCAGATATAGGCATGCCCAGTATGCCCTGGCCTTGGAAACGAGGCAAAGTGTAGCACATGTACTGACAGCCAAGGGTTCTAGGGACTGACATCTCACTCCGACCCACACACATAGTAAAAAGAATCCCAGCCAGACCACACAACCTGTACTTTATCATGTATTGGCTGCATACTGCATTCATTAGACAGAGCCAGCCCTGAAGCACCATCTCACCTGCTGCATTCACAAGGTAAGTCACTCTACTGTGCAACAAATGTATGGGGTATGGTAGCATATGTATGGACCTACTGCATGTATGCAATGGAATAGAGTGGGCTATGGGGCTACCTGCAGAGAACTGACAGCTATGTAGGACAACAGGAGCTCTCTGTCTAATAGTTACTTTTCTACAATATGCAGTAGGCCACAAGGCAGTAAAACCCACTGCAGTATGAGAGGGAAATGCCAAACAGTGGGGTCATAGGACAGATGCATGACTATCAATGCTAGAGTCCCCTACCTCCAACACAGCCATGTTCCCATACAATGGCAGCAACAGTATGTTTGCAAGGTTATAGCAGCAGACAACACAATCCCACGGCTGTTCCAAACAACCTGGTGATGTGTTCTATTTGCTCAATTTGCATGGATCAAAGTGTATGTCTGTCTGCTGTTGATAGTGTCAGGAATTAGACTTCACTTTCTGGTGGCTGGTGTAGCTTAGTGGGCTAAGTACATTAGCATGATTGATGGTGTTCATGGTTCAAAGCTGGCTGCACCTACAGTTTTGCATGTAAGGTGCTTCTATGGTAGGAGACTCACATACTGTCAACATGTCACTGTTTGTTAGTACAAGAAAGCTGGACCATGCCAGAGACAATGGAGGAACAGGGGGCCACAGCTTTGGACCTTACACATGCTCTGAGTAACCTAAAAGGTGGCTAGCATAACTGCAGGTTGTAACAAGTCAGAGTAGCAGCATGTAACTGTGTCAGAACCTACAACAAGTCAGTGGGCACCATGTAGTAGTATATTACAGGAAAAAAAAACAAATGTCTGAAGAGCAGAGCAGACATATGGCACGTGGAATGCTGGACATCCTGCAAATCATGTACATTCAGAGGTGTGAAGTCTGTAACACTGTGTGGTGTTACATCATGTACCCCTTCCACACCATGCCTACTACTTATATCAGGAAATATGGACAAAGCCATGGACAGGAGTGGGACAAAGGCCCACATATAAGAAGGATTAACTAGTGGCCACATAAACGTAGAAAGTGCAGAGAATAACAGGTCATCCAGCAGCATGGGTTCCCTGCTGTGTATGGAGCCAATAAAGCAACTGTCTTTTATCAGTTCCTACTGTCAGTCTAATGATTTCCCACTGATGTACCTGAAAATCACAATGCTATGTAAAATGCACCAGTCTAGCTAGTTTCACTGAGTGTGAGGTATTAACTAGAAAATGTCTACAATTGTTAAGCATCTGGTTGAGTTTGTTTGTTCTGATTTCCTGCTAAGGAGTGTATCATATCACTTGTTTGCAGTTGAAAGCATTCTCTAGAGTCTCCTTGCTCCTTTATCTGTTTAAACATTTCTGCAGTTTTTTTCTACCTAAGTAGTGTGGGTAGTGTAGCATTGTCCATATTCAGGCTTGTGTTTTGGGCCTAGTTGTTTGTTAGTAGAAGATATGTGTCTGAGCACATGTTCCAGGCCATTTTAGTTTAGCCAAAGCCAATACAGCATTTCAGTGAGAGTGAAGTGTTTATGGTCAGTGGCTGATTGGGATTACCTTGACTACGGCTTGGAGTAAGCACCTTGGTGGCTTTGCAGTTGCCCAGCCCTACTATAAAATTTGACCTGGGATAATCCTCCCAGTCTAGTGTCATTACCTCATTCTACCTAATCCAGGGAGAACATTTGAGAAGGCCAACCCACTTAGTTTCTGCTCCTCCTTTCCTCTTTCCACTTTACAAAAAAAAAAAAAACATTTCTAAGTTTGTTTCCTGCCTTTCCTGTCAGTCGTCTAGTCCAGATTTGCTGTATGCTGGAATGTTTGTAAGCTTCTGAGCCCCCAAGCCTTTCTGTGTTGGAGGGAAGCCTTCTAGCTTAATTTTGTTTCTTAGAACTAGCCAGTTTTTTTTTTAGTTTCAGCACTCAAATCTGTTTCTTTACCCGTGGTGGTGATGCTGCAGTAGCATTGTCACCTCACAGTAAGACGCTGTCTGGTTCAATTCTCAGCTAGAGCATCTTCTGCATGGAGACATGCATGAATGGGCGTACCTTCATTGAAGGTTGTGCATCAGGCCTGGCAAGCAGGTATGTAAAAATCAACTGCCAATCATTAGCGGACCGGAGTTCCGCTGTGGCGACCCCTAACCGGGAAAAGCCGAAAGACACAAACAAACTCAAATCTGTTTTTTTGAGCTCAGCACTTGTTCAGAACTCATTGTAAGCACTAAATAAGCTACAAATTACTACAGCACTCAGCTTTCCTCACTTGTCTAGAGAAAGCAGTTTTTAGTATTTAATAAATAAGCACATATCCAGGCATGTCTAAGGGTCACCTCCCAGTGTTTTCTCCTGTCTACTTGATGAATCTGGGCATCTTGGGGCAATGCAGCAATTGCCTCATGTACACAGACAACCCTGTCCTCCTACCACCCAACACTACAACTTGTGAGACATGCACTTGTATAGCCAAACTGGAAGCAAAGCTCTCTTCTCCCAAGACTGGACTAGACAGTCAAGAGTAAAAGGTAAACACCTGCACCACACCACACTCATCACAAAGTCCCTCAAAACCTACACCACCAAAACACACACATAGAAACACAAAACACACACCTACATTCACGGAGACTCTCAATAAAAATCTACCCAAGCAACAGGGACCTCCAAAGCAGAAATGCAAGCAACCTCCACCCCCCCCAACACAACCCAAATGACACATAGCCCAAAATCTCAGTGTGACACTCAACCACAGCCCATAAGGCATAACAACGTACCCAACACTCTAGTCATAGGTGACTCTATAGTCAGGCACACTGATGTCCTACTAACCAGGCTAAATAAGGAGAAAGTTACTGTCAGCTGCCTGTCAGGTGCAAGGATCTGCCACATAATGCACATACTCAGGTCACTCCACAACAAGTACAAATATGACTCTGTCATTGTCCATGTTGGTGTGAATGACCTGAGATGTACCTCCCTGGACTACATGAAAAGAGACATGGAGGAGCTCTCTGATCTTGTAGCCCAGGCAGGTATGACCCTAGCCCTGAGTAGCATCCTGACATCACCTAGAATGATACCACAGTACAAGGACAAAATGATGGATTCAACAATTGACTAAGCTTCTGGTGTCATTCTAAGGGGATCCAGTATCTGTCTGCCTGGGATGACATGATCGACAAACCACGATGCTTTGCCAGAGATGGCCTGCACCTGTTGCTCTTGGGATTCCGGATACTGGCTAAGGCTCTTGCCACCCCTATAATGCCTTTTTTAGGCAAGGTTCAAATGATGTTCAGGCTAAATCCACTCGTAATGATAATCATTACGAGTGGATTTAGCCTGAAATTTGGGTGGAACACTAGTGTTGGCTATTCGTGTGTATACTCTGTTCGAGCTGTGCAGAAGTTGCTATATTTTACCAGCTAGCCTTTTTCCTTCTACAGTCGGTTTCTGGTGTTGTTTGGTTAAGGTTCAAATGACAAATTCACCACCATAACAGGTACAAGCAAGCAAAATCTGTGGGTAATGCTACTTAATGCTAGAAGTCTAAACATCAAAATGCACTCACTCAAGGCACTCCTTAAAATGGAGAACATCGACATCTGTGCAGTGACAAAGACCTGGTTCAAGGCTCCAGAGAGCACCCCTGCATTACCAGGCTATAATTCATACCACACCATTTGGCCACCTAACCTGAACTGAAACACTAAAGGCGGAGGCGTGTCCATATTCATTAAGGATATCCACACCTCCAGGGTAGTTGTTCAGCATAATGTATCTGAGATTATCCAAGTGCAACTAACTCTGGCCAAGATTACAATCCAAATTGTAGCTTGCTACAGATCCCCCACCATGCCCCAGGATTTCCACTCCTCATTTCTTGATACACTGGAAAATATTAGGGTACAACCTAACACCCTAATAATGGGTGATTTCAACTACCCCACCATTAACCGGGAAAACTACTCATGTACCAACACTTGTGCTCAACGTTTTCTGGAATTCATAAATTCCAATGCCTTGATCAACTTATACACACCCCCAACAGGGGCAGCAATATCCTAGACCTGGTCATTAACAACATGGACAACCGGTGTTCCACACCAGAGGTCAATTCCTCATTGGTCAGATCCGACCACAAGCTAATCACCTTAGACATACACATACCACCCCCACCCCCCATTAGAGAAACCACCGTAAAAAAATTCTCCAAAGCCAGCTTCACACTTCTTAAGACAGAAGTGGCAAACTTCACGACACCCATGCTGATGGACAATAGAGGTATGACTACTGAATCCTATACAAATGCACTTTATAAGCACTTACATGCGTGCATGGATCATGCAATCCCTAACAGAACCAAGATGTTATCCTTCAAAAAAAGGAAGCCAATCTGGTGCTCCCCTGCCATAAACAAACTCTACAACAGAAGAAAGAAACTGTTGCAAAAAAGAGTAAAATCCCATGATTGGAGGAACTCCGTGGTCAGCCTCAGTAAGAAGCTGAGATTCATCATAAAATCCTCCAAAGCTAGCTATGAAAACAAAATCACCATTGATTCTAAAGACAACCACAAAGCATTCTATAGCTATGTCAAGACTCTCAATGGCAACACTCAGATCTGCTCTGAGTTAAGGCACAATGGCACTAAACATACAGAACCAACTGATATTGCCAACATCCTGGCAGATAGGTTCAGTGCTACCTTTACCCCTCTCTCGCCCCCCAAAAGGGCCCACCTCTATACCAAAAGAATGCAAAGTTCCTGTAATCATGGCTGCACAGGTAAAAACACACTCTCCAAAGCCAAGAACACAGCATCCATGGGACCTGACAACATCCCAGACCGCGTTCTACATGAACTACAGAACGAACTGGCATCCCACCTAAGTACCATGTTCAATCATAGCCTCACCTCAGGCTTTGTGCCCACTGAATGCTGCACAGCAACGGTTATCCCACTCCACAAGAACTACCACCCCATTTGCCTGATGAGCCTGGTCTGCAAGGCTATGGAACGTATCATCATGGAACTTAAAAACAATGACATTGGTAATCTCCAAACTCTGGACCCTATCCAGTTTGGTTTTGTAAAAGGCAGATCATGTCTCCTAAACCTGATAGACTTCTTTGACGTGGTCATCAAAGCCATAGATGAAGGTAAGGTGGTTCACACTGCCTATCTAGATCTTGCCAAGGCTTTCAACACCATCCCCCACTCTGGAATTATAGATAAACTCACTAAACTAGGTATAAATCCCTATGTCACAAGATGGGTTGCCAACTGGCTCAATGACAGAGCCCACACTGTGAAAGTAGCTGACTCTAAATCCAACTTCAGACCAGTGACAAGTGGAGTACCACAGGGTTCAGTCTTGAGTCCTCTCCTGTTTGGTATCTACTTCTCTGAAGTACAGGCTAACACAGAAGGTCGAAGGTCTTTGGCTAACAAAGTTTGCAGATGACTGCAAACTAGCAGCCATAATCAAAACTCCTAACGATGTGGACATCCTACAAAAGGGCCTCACTGAGACAGATGCCTGGTGTCAAAGCCATGGCCTCAAGCTCAATGCCAAAAAGTGCATTGTCATCACTTTTGGTAAAAACTCTGTACCCATGAACTACCACATAGGCAGTAGTATACTTAACAATGAAAGTGTGATAAGAGACCTTGGGACACAGGTGGACAGTAGACTCTTCTTTGATAATCACATCACCACAGTAGTCAAGAAATCCTTCTATGTGGCACACATCATCACAAAAGGTTTTTCATCCAGGAAAAAAGAGGTCATTGTTCCCCTCTACTCATCACTAATTAGACACATTATAGAGTACAACGCCCCTTTTGGTATGTACCTCACAAGACATCTACAACAACTGGAAAGGCCACAGAAATACCACACAAAGAGGATTACTGGCTTCAAACAGATGCCCTACACAGACCGCCTCAAAAAACTCCAGCTTTACTCTGTCACATTTCGCCTACTCAGAGGCGATCTCTGCCTAACATACAAAGCTATGTCAAACCCAGTGCTGTTGGATATGCTCCACTTAAAGAAATCCCAAGCCCTTCGAGCTACATGGTCTAGGGACCTAAATCTTGTCATCACAATAAACAGAACATGCTGGAGGGATAGATTCCTGTCCCAGAGACTTCCCATACCCTGGAACAAACTTCCTATCTATATCAAACAAAGCCCCTCACTAGCACTCTTCAAGAACAATCTTGATGATTGGATGGGAGATAGGAAATTCACCCTGGGAATCACTTTTGTGGCTCTGCTTAACAGGAGAACAGGAAAATAATTTTCTTGGGTGGTGAAAGCCAGGGTACTGTTTGGCTAGGCTTATATAGGCCCCAGGGCCAATAGTCTAGTACCTAACTATGAACCTATGAAACTCCGTACAGTCCATTACAATATGTACACACCCTAGGTATGACTCAGATATTATGTGCAGCACACAGCCGGGGAATCCCTTAGGCGTAATATCAGGGAGGTGCTGGACTGTTGAATCAGGTGCAGCAGCCAATTGGCTGTAACACACAAAATCCCAGACTGGACTACAGGTAGATCTGACCTGGAGTCACCGTGTAAGTACTGACAGTCACAGTGGGCACACTCCTACACTTAGCTAATTTTGGCCCATATCTGATACCTCATCTGCCTTAAGAACTAATATGTGAATATATCTCTGTGCATACAAACAGGTTTGTATGTATATCTGTCTATCCCTATCCCCCTCAGACATGATTATCCTTAGCTACCACTATGTGGCATATATATATATATATATATATATATATATATATATATATATAGATAGATAGATAGATATATATATATATATGTGTGTGTGTGTGTGTGTGTGTGTGTGTAGCTATATATGTATATATATCAAGAGATATATAGAGGTAACATATATAGCCACATAAAGGTATAGAGTGATGTAGTGCTGCAGCCACTTGTGCACCAAATGTAACAGGTGGTGCATGTAAATAGTACTGCAAGCTGTAGTGTATAATAGTAGGTAGGGGTTCTAATTCCACATCAGCCACCTTGTGTGTGTATATAAACATATTTCCCATACAGTAGTACAGACATGCTTATCAGGCCTATGTCTGTGCAATGGTCAATCATTTTATGGCCCTGTGACTAACGTCCTCCACAACAGTAGCCTCCCTGTCAACAGCTGCTGATGTCATCTACCTTAACAGAACTGGCAGATACCATCAGAACACATAAGCCCCATGGCTCATATGATAAGTATGCAGTACTATAGTATATGCTACTAGATAGATAGGGGTTTTAATCTCTAAATATACCCCCTTGCAGTAGTGTGTCTCATCTGTGTGCAATTCAAAAAGAGCAACTCTGTGTGTTTGTGTGTGTGTAAATATACCCCTTTGCAGCAGTGTGACTGTCTCACCTATCTGTGAGTAATGGTTATACATTTTCAGGTTCTGTTAACCCCCCCCCCATTGGCCTCCTTTACAGGGCCTGCTGATGTCATCCACCTTAACAACACTGTAAGACAATCTCATAACACATAAGCCCTGTGGCGCATGCGATAAGTACGTAGCACTATAGTATATACTACTAGATAGGTATGGGACCTAATCTCAAACAGGACAACTCTGTGAGTGTGTGTGTGTGTGTGTGTGTGTGTGTGTGTGTGTGTGTGTGTGTGTGTGTGTGTGTGTGTGTGTGTGTGTGTGTGTGTGTGTGTGTGTGTGTGTTTGTGTAAATATATCCCCTTGCAGCAGGGTTGTCTGTCTTGCCTATGTGTCTGCAATGGTTGTGCATTTTAAGGCCCTGTGAGTAGCTGCTAGCCCTAAATAGCCCACATCTACCTAGGCATAAATGCTATCTGCCTGATCCTACATTTGTAGGTCCAGAACACCCAGATGACATGTATCAAGGGTAGTATGCCATGTCATGGGGTATGCATGCAGGATTACACTGTCTACCCCCATTGCACCTGACACACTGTTCTACCCATACGCACCTAGGTAACCATGCACATATACAGCAGTACCTTGCTGCTGTCATATTTCTGCTTTGCTACCATGACATCCTGAGCTGCTGTATTATCACCAAGTTTCCACAGTGTAGCCACTCAGACCCCTGCAACAAAAACATACAAATTTCTGAGACATACATTTTAGTCTGCAACATCACCGCCAATCTAACATCATGCAAGAAAGCTACAGACACTTTGATGTGTACTCATGACACATGCCAGCATACAGCACCTGTCATGGCATAACACAACCACACTACAAAATGTCTTGTAATGTCCTATAGTCACCCTGTCCATCAGACATATTTGCATGTCCCTGCATTGATGGTATGCCTGGCAGAGATGTGGTACAGGTATCATCACATGCACAGGGTGTGGTGTGGGGGTGACAGAGGCCTAAACTGTGCCAAACAGTTGACATTGTGTGTGGGAGTCAGAAAGAGAGGTGCCATGTGTGTCTGTTGGTGACTTGCATGTGACAGTGATGTATGATTGTATGCTCATACACAGTTAGTCCATGTGTTAGCCCTACATGTGGGTATGTTGGACAGCTGTGGACCGTACATGGCAGACTGGATAGTTCACCATCTCTGCCCAACAAACTCGGGAACTGGCTCTGCCAGGAGAGGCACTGGCACCACCATGCCCGAGGTAAGATGCAGTACTAGTTGCTGATGGTGACTGGTGTCTGCTGGGCCTGTGTCCCTCATGGGACCATCCAGGACCACGTGCCCATGTCCTGCCACATTGTGGTGTAGACACCACCCTCCCTTCTGTAGTGCTGGAGGTACTGCCACTAGCAGAACTTGAGTGTGCATGGCCATGTGGACTCTCGGCTGATGTTTTTGCTGACCTATGGCCACGTGTCTGCCTCGTACTCCCACCACATGTTCTAGCATAGACAATATGCGGTTAAGGCATGACAATGTCTCACTCCACTGTCTGCCCAATACATCAGTGAAATGATGCATGGCATCACCAATGTGGTGGGGGGAGTCACAGATGCCAGACAGTGATGCTCCATGATCCTGAGCACCCATCTGGTGTTGCATTCGGAACATGCCTGTGCCTCCATGATGGACTGAAACATGCGTCAAGTGACCAGTGATGTGACACCTGTGACAGGTGGTGGATGAACAACAGTCCTCCTTCAAGCACTCCTGTAAATCTGCATGTGTGGGACTTTACCAGCCTTCTGACTATGGCTAGTGTCCACACTCACTGATGCCATAGTTGCCACACTCTCCTGTTTGATGCTGCCACACTCTGACTGTCTGATATCTGTTGCTGCAGGGGACTGTGTGTGTGTGGACATGCTGACTGTGTGTGAGGATAATGGGGGAGGAAGTGGGATGTCAACCCATGGGACAGATTTGGCCCCCAACAACACCACCTGTGCCTCACTATGGCCACCATCATCATCAGAGTCCAATGAGACACTGACATCAGGTTGTGAGGGGGACACACTCCAATCCCCATGGTCACCTGTGAGGAGGAACACAAAATAAGTACATTAATACTTGCTCTATTATATATGGTAATCCACACACATACACATAGAGGTGAGGAGCCACAACTGTGTAACACATACCAGTGTTATTTCTGGTCCCATGCACAACACACAAGCAGACTACAAAATACACAGTCAAGACAGGCCCTTTATGACATGCATTGCAGCTACGTCTGGTTAATGTTGACAGTAATATACACCTGTGCAATAAGCAATATGTCAGTGAATATGATAGTGTTACCACAAAACAAGTCCTCCTGCATGAAAGGCAATTGCATGGCTCCACAAAGTAAAGTACATCCAAAAAGACAATGAGCCAGCAAACTGTGACCTGAAAAAAATTTAATTAATACAGAATAAAAAAAAAAGTAACCAGACCGATTTCAGCTGGTAAGAAACACAGCCTTCATCAGTGTGAACATAAAAACAAGTACTACTGTTTATATACCTGCATCATAATTACTCAAAACCTTCATTGGTTCATTTAAAATTGCTCATTAAGTCCAGGTGGAAGAATTGTGTGTAAACAGGCATCTGTGAGTGATTGCCTCCTGTATAGCAGACTGCATATACCTCCTCAAAAATAAGTGCATATGTGTTACTGCTCCTCCAAATACACAATTGTGATTACTCATTCAAAGCACATCAGTTAAGCCCTCGAAAATGTCAAATACAAGTACTGTACTCTGGCTAAGCATAACAGTTGTGCTTAGGGCAAAATGTCAGCCATTAACATTTGTAGGGAATATATGATCCATGCAGCAAATGTAGCACACGTACCAGGTGCAGAATCTTGGACTCTGGCCACACTTGATGTACCTATGGAAATGTGAGGGAGATGTATTGTCAGCAGTAACACATGTGACATTGTTACAGGGTAATATGTGCATATAGCAACATGTACAGTAGCTAATGTGATACTGCCTACATTGTGGACATTTTGAGTATGTGTGCACAACTGTGCATTATAACCAAACCACCCCCCACAATGCAGATACACCTGAAACCTGTGTACTGGTATGCAGAAGCTGCAACAATGGCGGATACAGTATTACACTGTTGAACACAGTAAGCCTACCTGGATGCTCCTCTGCTGTGGATGCTGTGGCAGCCACCTTCATGATGTATGGGGTGATGGATGCTTGGAAGCTGGTAGTTGTTCCCAGGTTTGCCAGGAATTCCCCTCCACTGATGGCAGCTGCCATGCAGCATTGACCATGTCTGTGGCCCAGTGTCAGACCTGCTTGTAGGTTCTGTCCTGCAGCCCTACATTGTTGACTGCTGTGTAGCCCACATTGATTCACATTGGTGATGATTGTGGCGAGTCCTGGACATTAGAATGACGTGATGCAGTCTGAGGCCATCCAGAATGACATTATTTTCAGCCTCTGAAAATGGTGGGTGCCTCCTTCTATACATCCTTTCTGAAAGACAACAAGAGGAGGATCGAATCACAGGACCAGATATGTTGATATCCACTATGTTCAGCCACTACACATCCAACGTACCCTGCACTATCCACTGCTACCTCCCACAGCATACAATGCAGTCTATTATTACACTATGTATGTCGCTATCACCAACATAATATCAATACTGGTTATGTCCCTGTGTGCCATGACAGTGTGCTGTATGTCCCCATACCCATCAATGCCATCTACTGCACTGTGTCCCCTATGGTCAAAGTCCCACTACTATGTCATACGGCCACTGTCAGACACATAGGCCTGTGTTATTACATGTATGTGGGAACAGTCCAGCAACATCACTGGGCCACAATGACAGACAGCAATGTAAATGTGCTGTAGTCTATCCTCCCTGCAGGCATCATACCTCTCGGGTACACAGATGTTTGCTGAACATGTACGTGTACCTGATGTGTGTGGTCCTTTTGGCAGACACCTGTGGATGTCTAGTAGGTGGTTGGCTAATAACTGATGGTCGTTCGTAGAATATGGTGAATCTGGCTGTCACACACCAGAACCCACAGAAAACAGTTATGCTACAGTAATATCTGTCACTCTATTCATACTCTTACTTTGTATGACCAATATGTACACCCTGTTGCTGAGGTATGGCCTCTGCCCCCCCATAATACTGGATATGACTGACTTCCTGCTGTATGGGGCCAGGTATGTCATCCATAGCTATCAAGAAATGACATACCAATGTCAAATAAACTGTGACCTAGCCAGAGTACATCAGGGACAGTCATGGACACTTTACAATGTCTGACCTATGCCTGTGTGACATTCACAGACTGATAGGTGCTGAATAACAGTACATCATGTGATATGACAGCTGTGTCCACCCTTACTTACTGTCAAACTGTCAATATGTCTACCACATAATTGCTATAATTCACATCAGGCACAGTTGAGAAGCATACCTGTAGCTGTTAGGCAGCAGAGTATCAACTACATGTCATTTCCAGTGATGTACTATAGGCCTACTGTTGTAATCCCTATTCCCCATAACTGCATCCTCCCATCTGCATGCTATTATATGGGGATTTGTATTACATAGCTGGTAGAATCATGTAATCCCTTTGTGAAGAAATCCTGCAGAACAATGCTTGATAAATTGCAGTCTGTCCTGGTATACCAAGTTACAGACTTGTTTCCCATAGGCAGTTGTTTTGCTTTTGTTTTTACTATTAATACTATTAACAAATCATGTGTGTGTGTAACTGTCTGTCTTTGGTAACTGCATCTAGAACACCTGGGCTGCACTTTCATTAGCCAATGATATGGCACAACAGTGCAATATTTAAGGCCTTCATGTAGGCCTTAGCCCCTTTCTTAGTCTGTAGGATATAGGGTAGTGAGGTGTGTGGGGTCGGGTGCATTGGGTAGGTAGGTACTAATACTGTCCACTGTTCTGATTTGAGGTATGTCCATGCTTTTCCATGCTCTATTTGGCCATTGTCAAATGACTTTATGATTATCTGGCAGTTCAGTAAGGGGGAAAAGACATGTGGGTGTTAGTCGTTATACCCATCAGAATATGTATGCTCCTGCAGTAGCTGCTGGTCTATTATCTCTGTATTGTAGGGGCAGACTGTAACACATGTCCCTGTTGCTTGACCTTTGCCCACTACCCGGAATATGAACACTTTGGAGAACAGCAAGCTGTATGTGCCACTGAGGGAGCATTGTCAGCTCAGCCGTCACAGCAAAAAGCAGGGGATATACAAATATGTGCAGTGTGTCCATACCTACAGTCCTTTGACTTGCTAACATGTGTAGAAGTTAATTCAGTAGCAGCAACCTGTTTTGGTTAAAATTGCATGGCTCAGTCATAATTTGCTGTATTAACAAGAATGTAATTGCTGTGCAACACACTGGATTTAAACCCAGAAATGTAATACATGCATGGCATTTAACAGACTGAGCTACTGAGTCACAGCTGCAGTAGGTATATTGGCAATATATATGTCCATGCATACAGTCTGTGACACAGGAATTGCAGCATCATGTGTTTTCTGATGGGTATGAGGTGTGATACTCAAATGTCTGTCATGATTTTCTAACCTCAGTCTTTAATGGCTTGCCAGTACTGTAGCAGACAGATATATTTTTTAAAAAAACTGTTAAAACTATGTTGATGGCTATACCTGCTATCCTAGGCCCTCTATCATCCATTAATATTATTTGGCTGTGTGTGTAGTGTGTAGTGTCATCACAGTGCAAGCCCTGCCAATTCCCCATTATATGTGGTTGCAGTTTGCCATTGGCAATCAGGATATGTTTATTGAAACATCTTTTTTGCCTCAGAGCTGAGTGGCAAAGTGTGCTAATGCACTATGCTGTATTTGACAGGGGCCAGGGTCCAAGACTTGGCAGAGCTATTTATGGGGTAATATTTTCTGAGGTTCCATTTGCAGACAGACAAGACAAACAAGATTGGATGGGGAGGGTGTTATGGAATCAGAGAGTCATGTGTCCCCAAATGGCAGCAGTTAGACTGAGCTCCCCACCAATGGGAAGTCAACACTGCTCTTTCACTGCCCCAAAGGTGGCTGTGCTGGAGGCTGGGCACCAGGGCCACCTTGTCCCTCTAGGTTTGCGAGTCTGCCCTCAATCTGGTGCAGGCAATTCTCATAGCCACGATGCACAATCCTGTGCACCATCATCAATAGCTGTTCCTGGGTAACAACCTCCCTCCACCCCATTTCACAGGTTGGGATGGGCCCCATGCCACCACTGCCTTGGGTCCCAGACATGCTCGGATCAGGTGCCATGACCGGCTGAGGTAGGATAGGTGAATCACCAGGAACTGGCCTACCCAGTCGAGCTATGGTGTTGAGGTATTTCAAAGTGTATAGGTTAGTAATGAACATGACATTTAGTTAGTTATAGGTTATACTTTTTTTGTTTCCTTTTGTATTTGCAAAATAAATTTAATAACCTGTCTATGCAATCATACAAAATGTAATCAGGATTTTACATTATTTTTATAATGTGCATGTACAAAATAACCTATCACTGTATTCTAACCCTGAACCTACTGTACATAGGTCTGTCATTTTAACCATTTGGCTATGTGGCCATGTAGACTGCTGCTATACTTTTACATATATCTCTCTACTACTTTTAAGCACCACTGAGCACAATGGCATGGCTTGCAAACCCCCTCAGCTATGTTTAAACTTGACCTTTGCTTTCATAATTAAATGTAACAGGTATCTATTTTTAAATGTCTGGTATGTACCCATTGTTGCGTGCTGTACCATGCTATGCAAACACATGAAAAAAAAAACTCTTATTACATATGCATACATTGGTATCCGGCACTTTGACAGTGCAGGGGGTGTGTTACTTATCTCCAGACACAGTAACACACTCCCTATACTGATTCAATAACCGTGTTACATGGCTGTCCCTCAGTAACGTATCTTCATTAATATGCATGGCATGCTACTAAGGGGGTACTGCATACACTACCACAGTATCTTCTGTGTAGGTTTTACACTATGCCCACATGGAATTTTTAAATCCCCAGGACTGTGTGAGGTTTCTGGAATCTAAACTTAAACAACAGTAAGAGAAAGAAGCACTTTAACAGCTCATTACTTTATACCAAGATTCCATACTGTCTTAGTGAATGAAACTGAAAATATGACAGAAGTAAGCAACATGTGTTTCTGAAGGAACTTAATAGAACTACAGCAAGGTACTACATAAAAATAAACCAAGATATGGATCAGAAACTGTAACCTTAATGCCTGAAATAAAAAGACATATATGATGCCATCTCATGTCAAATAATAAACATTGATCTTTACTCACAAGTGGTGTGTGACTGGTATTGCTGTGAGTGTTATAAGCATTGAGCAGTAGGGTTACACATATTAAAGCTCTGAGGAAAAATTATGCATTTAATTTAATATTCACTGATAAAACTGACACTAGGCTAACAGCAGCCAAAGCTCAACCATAAACAGGTGCAGAAACAGATCTATTGGAGAAATATGAGTGAAGACAAAAAAGATGAATAAAATATTGTATAACAATACTATATGGCAGATAATGGGTTATTCACATTTTACCCATGATGTGTAGTGCTGTTTGGTCAAGACAATATAGCCAGAATGACCTCATTAAAGCTCCCCTGTAGTGGTAAAGATGGGAATTATCTATAGCCTCGGCACAGTTTGTTGCTATTACAGAATGGAATTATTTTAGAAGATGAAATGTCCTGCCTTTCAAAGAAATACCATTGTGTAACAACTACACAATTTCTAATCCATTTTTGTTCACTGGTACAAGTCAGTGGGGTGGCTTTTCTGCACACTGAGAAAACTGTATACGGAGTACAGATATAAAATTATATTTTAAATGAAATGAAAGACAAGGCACATATTCCACTATAACATATTCCGGCATTGTTTAACTAGGTTATTTGGGCTTATTTGCTAAAGCTCAACTGATTAAATGATCTGGTTCATATTTACTAGTAATATAGCTTAATAGGTAAAGGCAATGAAGTATGAGTTAACTGCATTATGCAGACCTTAGTCTAGATTCTAAAGAAATAAATGTTTATACTAGACTGTTCAGTGTGTCATTTACCAGAATAATCTTCTAATGGCGGAATAAGAAATGCTATTGTATCTAATGAGGCTTGCCAGGTCAAGAGGACATGTGAAGTTGTAGAATTTAATTCTTCAGTACAGATACATGCACTTTATTTTCTCAAAAACAGAGGTGCTGATTGTTGTAGAGATAATACCTTAGAAATCGTATGACTTAAATGTGTTCATAGGGCAGTTATACTGCATATAA
Source organism: Protopterus annectens (assembly GCF_019279795.1). Lineage (NCBI taxonomy): Eukaryota > Metazoa > Chordata > Ceratodontiformes > Protopteridae > Protopterus > Protopterus annectens. Next base: position 1,437,436,257 of record NC_056745.1, on the reverse strand, counting down.
TCATTGTTTTGAAAAAGTGTGTTGCAGATATAATGGCACCTATGCTATTTCCATCCTAAGAATAACAGCTTAATAGAAAACTATATGACTTAGATATTATATGCCTCCGATCTATTATAGGTATGAAATTGAAAGCATTTGTCTTTTTGGTCTACAAGTTTAATGAATCTGCCAACCATACAAATTGTGAGGGTTCAGCGATAGCACGCAATTGTAATGCAACTTAAAACCATTTTGCATTCAAATGATTATATTCTAAATACATTACACTGAAAGTAAAAGCAAGTTGCAGCATCATTACATTCTGAGGTATGAGTAATATCCCTGCTTATTACTTCAAAAAATCAATCAGTCATGCTGTTGTCTCATTACATATTTTCCTTGTGCTTTCATTAAAATATATTCTCAGTAGGCAGTGGGTAATTTCAAAATGGCAAGCATTTTTTCAGCAACATTGATGGTCTCTTTGAAAACAATAGGTTTGGGGAGTTTAACTCCCAGGAAGATAAGTTATTTAATTTCTAGCAAGAGAAGCGTCAAAACATCCATTTTGTCACTTTCTATACCATTCATTTTCTAGTTTTACATTAGCAAAACTTCAGCACAAGTTATTTTTTCTTGTTTGTGATAGAAATATTGCCAGCAAAATCTGTAACAAAATATGTTGCATTGTTTTATAAATAAAATTGATTATTTACTCAGTAAGCCTTCTCATTTGGAACAATAAGTGACTTATCCAGACTAACAGTTTGACTGTGTTCTGTCTGATGTTTTGCTTCAACAATGTCTATGAAAAAAAAATCACATTACAAAGTATTATATTTTATTAACTACTGGAATCATATTGTGACTGGCTGAGATGTAATGATACAAATACATGTGCACTGTAAAATGAACAATTTGTTTCTGGCACATTAATTTGGCTTGAATGTATTATTTACTTAGGTTATAAGAGGCTCATTTTGACTCTTTGCTCTCAGTAGTTCCAAAAAGATGTCTGACATGTAGAATATCAGTAACAAGGAATTGTTAAACTTAGCATCTTCCCCTCAGAAAGCATGGGAAAGAATATCCTCACAGATAAATATATGCTGCAAAAAACATGGAGAACATAATCATTAACTTGTACTGAATAATGAAAATATCTGCAATTGAATGATTAATAAAAAGATCCACTCAAGGTACATCATGGACAGAATGAGAAGTGGAGTAGCTCAGTGGAATAATTTCTTCTTCAGTGCTTTTGGGTCCTGGGTTCAATATTTATCTCCAGTTACTGCCTTTGTACAATTTATATGTTTGCCCTGTGTATGACTGGGCTTTTCTGAATTCTGTGGTTTCTGCCTACCTTTCCGAAACATACTAGCTGACTAACCCTATTAAAGAATTGTGCATGTATATATGCATTCTACTTACCCTTGGTGTTGTGGATAAAAAGGATCTAGTAAGGGCAAGTTTACTTATTTAATTAAGAAAAAAAATAAATCATTGGAGAGAGCTCATAAGAAGTCACAGGGACAGTGAACAATTGTACTATTTTATAGCTTCAGGCTAAGGATACACAGTATGTTATTTTGACTGATACAAGGAAACTAAAATATTCCAAGTCTCTTAGTGTATTGTCTTTCATATATTCAGGAACTCTCATTACTCTGTTCTGTAAAAGGTTTCTTAAGAATGAAAGATGAAACCACAGTGTGAACTGCATTTTAAGCTACATATCTTCTTTCTTTTACTTTATTTAACGTACATTAGGGCATTTAACACAGCAACCAGATTATTTCCCTGCTGTAATATGCATCTGTTATTTTGCACACTTTGATTAGCATTAAGGCATTTAACTTCTTGATCAGATTAACAACATTTGTATCTCTGAGTTGTCCACTATAGCTGCTTTAAAAAAATCTGAGTTTAGGGATTGTTATTTCTCGCCACTCAGGTTACTCTACAAGTATTTGAAATTCAAATTACTGACAATATTTTTGCCAGATAAAACTTTCTAAAAAACAAAATGCTGTAAACAGAAAAAATGATATTTGTAAATGGTGACTTTAGAACAATAACACTCCATATGATTGATTTATATGCATACATGTTGCTCTAATTCTCCTAACCTTTAATACTTTCTGTTACTTTCATTCAGCACAACGCAACTTAAAACCTTGTACCTGAGTACTTTGCAATAGATTTGATTTACACACCATTTAATGCAAGGAAACAAAAGAAGAAAATAAAGTCCCTTAAGTCTAAAACTTTATGAGGGTTAATAAAAGATACTTTGCAACATGGAAGTTCATCATAGAGTTATATTAATTACCAATGAGGGTTTCTGTTCTGCAAATTTATCTGTGTGTGTGTGTGTGTGTGTGTGTGTGTGTGTGTGTGTGTGTGTGTGTGTGTGTGTACATGTGTGTGTGTGTGTGTGTGTGTGTGTATGTGTTGGGGGATGTAAACTTCTCTGCTAGTACATGAAATGTTTTTCTCTGATTTTGTCAAATTCAGTATTTTATTAGCATACCTTTTTTATTTGCAGCAATAAGAATTAACATGATATAATCAACTGCAAGACTTTTTGCAGAGTTAACACAATAACAAAAAAAATCATATAAATCAGTAAAACAAACTAAAAACAAATGTTCTTTAACAGACATTAACTAGATACAAGAATAACAACACATTAAGCAACATAACAATATCATAATTCAAACCATTCGCTTTGCAACATCAGTCTTATCCTAGCCATCCTATAGATATGGTCATATACATAAAGTCAGATATTAGGATAGTCAGACATTGCAGACTATTGTATCAATCCCTTTACCTTTGTAATCTAACACATGAGGGGTTGACAGAGATATGGAGCATGTTACTTTATACAGACAACCACACATAAGAGGAAAGCACCCACTGGACTTATAACACTCTCAGAGTCACCTTCCAGTATTTAACTGATTTTACTAATTCTTTAATAATATCAGATTTAATACATGTGTTAGATTGTTGTTAAGGTCTACACTTAGTAAGTTCATGTAGAGCTTAATAAAGGGAACTAAGTACAGAACTGAAGCTTCCCAGACCTCTTTCCAACTGACAATATAAGTATAGCCAAACTCTCCAGGTCAATAAAAAGGCCAAAACATGTATGTCCACAGCTAGTGGGGTTTGGCTTCATTGGCTTGAATATTAACGTAAAGACTTAAAAAGTGAAGTGATGGGCATTCAGAAGCTATGTGGCTGAAACACTGAATGTCAAGAAGGGATCATTTGCATATATCCCATGGGCCTCCATTACAGGACATTTAAGGTATCACATAGTAAAAGCCATAGCTTGGTTGTCTTTTTTTTTGCAGTTTATATAAATAAACATATCATAATTGAAGTATTGATGATCTATTGCCTTTCACTGATGTTTATTTGTGGGTACACACTATAGTCATGCAGTAGCCATACACTTGGTCCAAAAGCTAATTTGAACCCTAGGACTTGAATTACTATGTAGGAAGTTTTAGGCCATAGGGCAGCTGCACATTTTCAAGCCTAAAATTTATAACTTTCTATACTACATCCCTTCCATTGATCAAAACAAAGATATGCCTTCTCATCCCCCTTCACTGGAATCCAATACCCCTTAAAACTAATCTCAGTTGAAGAGATATCACTTCCTTTTAAATAGAAACCTTCTACCCCAACACTCTCATGTAGAAGGATCTTCTCCATGCAGCCACCAGACCTAATGCATTGAGCTCCAAGGCTGTTGCATGCTGAGAACAACAAAATCCTTTACCACTTAAAAAAATGTTATCCCTATCATGAGTAATTGCACATTTCAAAAATATTAGCATAGTGGCATTTTGGATTGGTGAGTTTGACATCAAAAGATAGTTATTGGGGGTGTGGCTAAGATGTCAGAGTGAGTGCAGCAGTTTTTTGTTGCTCTGTCTATAAGTTTTATTTCTGACAGGATTTATTTGGAATTTTTCTAAATACATTGGGAAAAACTGCTTACAAATATTCTTTTCATTGCTGTGGATAACCTGAGGAAGAAAAAGTAAAATTTTTTTTAGTGAATTTTCTCACAAAATTCCTGTCAGAATATTAGCAGCTGTATATAGATACTTGAAATATGAGCCATTCAAAGTCTTCAGCTCAAGACAGTTCTATGAAAAAAGAACTGCAGACCATAATTACAAGTATACAGGACCTTTCTACTAAAATGAACAATCTAGAAAACATTATGGAAAATATGAAAAAAGAGAGTAAAAAGAAAATTCAAGATTTAAAGGAAATTATTTCAAAGCACTCGGATCAAATAGCCAACACAGAAGAATCTCTAAATGACATAGACGGAAGGCAGATAGAGAATGACAGTAAAATAAATTTCTTATTGAAGCAAAACAACTTATTAACTGAGAAAGTGGAAGATTTGGAGTCAAGGTCAAGGATGAACAACATTAGAATTTATGGAGTTCCTGAAAAGACAGAGGGAAATAATATGATTCTTTTCCTGAATAATTGGTTGCCTAAAGTGCTAAACCTCCCGGAGTCACTTTCTTATGGAATTGAAAAGGCTCATAGGTCTTTATCAAATCCTTCTATATCAAAAAAATCCAACTTCAGCAAGATCCATCATAGTTAAGTTTTTGTCAACACAAGATAAAGATCTGGTGTTAAAAACTGCCTGGACGAAGAGCCCCATTCATGAAAATGGAAGAGTTATTAGATTTGATAATGACTATACATCTGTGACAATAGCAAAAAGGAAAGCTTGTATTTCAATCATTAAAGACCTTAAGAAAGCTGAAATAAAAGCTCAAATACTCTTCCCTGCTAGATTAAAAGTCACACTTCCAGCTGGTCAAAAAATCTTTAATAATATTGAAGAAGCAACAGAATTTGTCAAAAAACAAAATTTACTAGACAAAATTGAAGATATGGAACTTTCTATTCCAAGCCTAAAGAGACAAGCTACTAATGGCAAAATAACAGCAAATGATAAGTCCACAAAAAACCTAAAGGGAAGTAAAACATAAGCTTCTAATTTCCTGAGGTTATTCTCCTTTGGAATAGGATAAATAGTGCAAATATGAGGTAAGATTTTAAAATAAATATTTACAACTATATATAACTAACCCTTCTTCCTCGTTTATAGTAATTACTCTTATTATTATATAGATAATTACTTTCTGCTGTTTCTCCTTCCTCCGTTATGAAGTTTTTTATCCCCTATATAGATTACAACATAAATAAAAACAAAAGGCTTATAAGCACATAAGATCTTGTCATAATCTTACAACATCGTGGTTTAATGTTATATTTTAAATTAGTGGTGTGCTGTGTGCCATCAGAATAATATGAAACTGTTGTTTAAAAATAGTTTATGTGTCTTTGTTCTGTAACCTTAATACATTAATAGAGTGGCAGTAGCTTTAAATGCTGAACAGGGGTTGTGGGCACTTATACAGTCTGTCGGGAAGCTTTGTGGGCTTTAGATTGATTACATTTTCTTTGTAGGTATTAAAATAATTATGATTGATGTTCTGGGGAGAGAGAGCGCTTCAAAAGAAGTGTAGTTTGTGGTTTTTAAAAATAAATTAATAGCTGCATAGTGCTACCCTGTTTAACTTGTTTTTTCTATTTTACATGCTTTTTTAGTAACCCACGAGTGCACGAAAGCTAGGAAAGCCAAAAATAACCGAAAAATGTCATACTTGCCTCGTGTATGCAGTTCATTTTTGAATGCAAAGCCTCAAGAGAACTAAATCATGAGCTATTCATTGATCTGTGGTTTTGAGACTGGTGCTCTTTGTAAAAACTTCTAGTGATGACGTAATTGTACTCTGAGCCCTGGTCGCACATAAGAAACAACTGCGACAGGCGATAAAGGTGCAGCAAGGAAGTTTTTGATGCTGAGACATTCAAAATACTCTTCAAAGTAGTTTCTTGACTGTATGTTTATAATTTCATAACAAAATGAATGTTTACTAGTTCCTCTTGATGCCGGAGACTAGATTTAATAACATAAATGTTGGAAACTGTTGTAGTTGCAGTTAAATTCGGTATTCAAGGCACGATTATCACGTATGCTTCCTAGCATTGTTTTGAATTGCTTTGTTTTCTAAACTTATTGACAGTGTGAGATACATGTTTAGTTCTAAGGCAAATTCTGGTTAATTGCATGTAGAAATAAACTTACAAATGAAGAGTAAGTTACACATGAAGAGAAAATTAGCATTTCTCTATACATCACACAGACGCTTTAGTTACAATGCAGCTTCACCAGATATTTAATGCAAGATAAACACAGCTGGCTAAAGGGAAAGTTGAAAAACATTAAAATACAGCATCCCTTTATAAGTTACAGATAGATTTAAAAAAAAAAAAAGAAAAAAGGGGGAAGGTGTAATATTGTCGCATGTTAATAAGCCGAGGTAAATATAGTTACCTGATATATGAACATCTAAATGTTTTAAATAAAAAAGAAACTGTAAAGAGAACATTATTGGTATTTCTTCATAAGTCACTTTTGGAGAATCATATTGGAGAGTTCTTTCATACATGTGTTATATATCTCACCCCCAAAAAATCCTATTTTAAACATATCTTTTTCATGTGAGTGCTGATACATTAGGAATGTTATTTGGATAATAGAAATGTGCTTATTATTTTCAAGAGTACTTTGAATTTAGGCATTCCTAAAATATAGAAGGATGCGGTAAAGTAAGTTGATTGCATAGTCCACATAGTACTAATAATGGATTTTAAGCAAGTACTTAATACAACAGTAAGTGTTGAATAAACAAAACAAAAAACTGTTTTGGGAATAACACAAATCCAGTTACTTGAAAGCAGCAAACACTTGTACTATCTGATCATTATATTGAAGATGTTATCTTATAATTAATAACTAGTATAAGCAATGTTAATTTATTCTCTTGCTAATAGCAGTGATATTGACAGCAATGAGGACTTGAATGAATACATTTTTGAAATATCAATATTAGAGAGTTGTATAAATGGCTTATTATTGGAACAAAAGGGGATAAATGAAACGGAGAAGGGTGTTTGAATAAAGTATGTCTACCACATTTAAATAAGCTTAAAATGCTCATAATAGTTTAATATTACAGATTTCAAAATATTGGTCATACTCTGCTTAGACCATACATATATAGCCCATAAACAAATGTATAGAAGGAATAGTCGAGAGGAGAATGGGTGATAGAAGAAAAATGGAGAGGGTCTCTATGCCTTAAATATATAAATATATATTTAATACGCAGTATCATTTCAAATTATATAATTAAACTGGATGTACACTCTTTATTCATAGTTTAATCTGTATTAGGAAAATAATATCTTTTTTCATCTTAATGAAAGACTCTGATTTCTTATATTGCTTTTGAAGTCAAGCTTACATATGCTGGTTTATGAGAGCATAATCCTGTTACTCTAACACAGAGATGTTTGTCAAACATGAATATTTTTTGCATGACTATTTTATTTGTAATTTGTAAAATACTTAATATTCTATCATATGTCTTGAGATGTTTTGCACTTCAATAACTAAACATAATGTTACATAATATTGAATAAGTTTAACTGTATACCTAATTATTAGAGGGCAGAAGCAGCAATATAAAGGCTGATTGGTTGTAAGGCTGTTAGTGGTGGTGGCTAAGATGATGCTCTCATCAAGCCAGGAAATTAGGTTTCCACATTTAGTTTTGTATATAGTTATATATATGTTATGATTTTCTTATTCATTTCTATTTACCTGCTCATAACTTAATTCAATAGACATATATGTATCATTCTAAATGTTCTCTTATAAATGTATGTCTTTAAATGTCAATGGCCTTAATAATCCAGTCAAAAGAGGGAGTATAGTTAGATATTTGAAATTGAATAAAGTAGATATAGGTTTTTTACAGGAAACACATATTGTCAACAGGTACATAGATAAATTATCTTTTAATGGTTATATATTCCTTGTAGAATCCCACTACCAAACCAAGAGAAGAGGCATGATGATACTATGGAGAAAAACATTACCAATGCCTAAAGTCATCGATACTTACTCAGACAAGAATGGCATGTTATGCCTGGCAGTTCTGGAGATAAACAAAAGATATGTAACTCTTGTAAATTCTTACTGGATATCTGGTTTTGAAGCAGCTACAGCAAGGAATCATTTGGAGTTAATAATTTCCAAATCCAAAGGAGAAATAATACATGCAGGAAATTTCAATTGCATTCTCACTGAAAGAGATACTACCAAAAATGATAAATTTAGAATTTCCCCTGCAGCTAAAAAGTTAAAGAATTTTATTAATGTATTATGTCTTAGGGATATATATGATTTAAAAGAAACACACTCATATATTCATATAGGTACAGCACACAAACAACAAATGATAAAGTATTAGTTACTAACAATATATTTTCTAAGGTACAAAAAGTGTTAATTAGTTAATGCCCATTGTCAGATCATAATGCCTTATTTTTAAGGTAAATATCATGCCTAAAGACTTAATAATGTGTCAAAGATTACCTGTCTACATTACTACACTTAATGGATTTAAAAAGTGGCTTCTTGGTGAAATAAAATATTTTTTAGACATCAATGATAATAATGAACTTTCAAAGGTTACACTTTGGGATTCACTAAAATCTTATTTATATGGTAAGATCAAAAATTGGTATCTAAACAAAAGAAAACAATGAAAAATGAATTAACACAAATACAACTAAAATAGATGGAATAAAGAAAAGTTTAAGCACCAAGGACATAAAAACTAATTCTGAACTTAAAACATTAAATACTAGATATACAGAAATAGTAAATCATAAAGTGGCAATAAATCTAGAAAAAAATCTAAATTCAATCCTATTCAGTGAACCCCAAAAATGTGCATATGTTGGCAGTCAAAGCAAAAAATTTAGCTAGACTAAGGCATATAAAAGAAATCACTGATAATACAGGAGTTAAAACAAGATATGCAATGGAACACAAAGAAATTCTGGAGGCCTTCAGAGTATATTATGAGAAGGTAAATAATACAAATAGTGACTTTGCAGACAATATGCTTAAGTGTAATTTTTTGAATGAAAATATCAATAAAAGAGTAACAAAGGAACAAAATGCTAATTTGCTCAAACCAATAACATTAAAAGAAATTAAAGAATGCATTCATAATCGTAAAAACAATAAGGCACCTGGATTAGATGGGATTATAGGAGAAATATATAAGTTGTTTCCAGAAGACACCTTAAAGACTTTAGAGGCAGCTTTTGAAGAATTTAGGAAAAATAAAAATATCTTTCCTTCATGGAAGTATTAAGAAACGAAAACTAGAACAGTCCACCAATAAACACAGTAATATGTTAAGTTCTAGTGACACAGCATCAACGAATTATATACCAGCACTTCCAAATCTCTCCACAGATCACAAAGTTTATTGTATAAAATAAAAGTTAAGCGCTTTCATCTTACATCCAAGACTTCTTCAGAACAAAGATTCATACTAAAACAATTCATTTTATAATACCATTTCCCATCACATGGTTTGAATCCCACAAGACATATGGTTATTTAAAGTGCTAGTGCTACTTTTTATTCATCCCCATTTCATACTGAAATTCATATACATGCTGGTACTTTTTTTTAAAAAAATTATTTGTTACATGAACAAATGCTATCTAAAATATACTTGTGTACAAAATACTTGTATAAAAACCCTTGTATAAAAATTCTAATAAAAAACGTACAACCACTCTGTACTTATTTACACATACTCTAAAAGGTAATCTTGTGTGTGAAGGTTGTATATTTTGTTTTATTTTATTTTGTTTTTACTTTGATTTATAGCAGGGGCTTTACCGATATATATTCATTTATTCCAGGATATACAGATGCATTAAGCAAAATCTGCCACCTGGTTTCTTTTTCCCCTACTATCTTTTTGATATCCCCTCCCCTCCTGTTGGGTTTGATTATTTCCAAGATACCAAAATGGAAAGTATCACATTTTGCATTCTCCTTAATGTGTTTCCATAAAGCATTTTTTTCATCATGTTTCTTTATACAATACAGGTGATCGTATATCCTGTTTCGTAGGCATCTGGTGGTCTTGCCTACGTAGAAACATGCGCACTGTGTACATTTAGCTAAATATATTAGATGTTTGGATCTACAATTCCCTTCTTTAAACCTTATTGTTGTGTTATTGTAATTCTCTAACCTAATACTCGGGCTATTCACTATGAATTGACATTGTGTACATGTTCCACATCTTCTGGTACCCAAAGCTTCCTTTGTAGTACCTTTGCTTTTAATTTTCTTTTCTAACAAATTTTTAATATTGTCTCCATTCTTATGTACATAGGTTGGTCCTTCACCCACAACCTTGTATACTGTTTCATCTGCCCTCAGTATATTCCAGTTTTTTCTTATAATGTTTTTAATTGTCTCACATTCTGGTGCATATCTTAAAATACATGCTTTACTATATTTATTGATATCTTTTCCATTGTCCATACAATTATCAGCAACTTCTTTTGTAATACCCAACAAAGGTCTGTACCTAGTTTTACTTAGTTTTTTTACATACTGTATAATGTCAAGAATCATGCTCCATGGATACCCCCTATCTAAAAAGAAGTGTCCTGTTTTCAATAATTCCCTATCCAAATCTGTGGGTTCCGAAGTCATCCGAGCCACTCGAATGCATTGTCCCTTTATTATGTTTCTCTTTTGCTTGTATGGATGGTTGCTCGAGAAGTGTAAGTACGAATTGCTAAAGGTGGCCTTCCTGTAAATATTGGATTTGAATTTCCCTTCTTTCATAGTTATAAGGGTGTCAAGGTAGGGAATGCTTTCTTTCTCAATGTTAAATGTGAATTTGAAATTTTCACTACATGAATTAAGATAAATCCTAAATTCATCCAATTCACACTGACTACCCTTCCAAACGATAAAAATATCATCTAGGAACCTAAGATAGCCGGACATGTACCCACTCCATTTAGTATTTAAGATGTATTCAGTCTCCCAATCAAAAAGTACCATGTTATATATGGGGGCACAGGATGCCCCCATAGCAACCCCCCTGGTTTGCTTGTAATATTCTCCTTCGTAGAATATGTAATTGTGTGATAACACTAACTCCATAAATTCTAAAATGAGTAGGGTTCTGTCCCATGACACACAACCTAAATGCTTGATACTTTTTTCAAATCTTTCCAGTCCCTCTTCTTTGGGAATGATAGAAAAAAGGTCCACCACATCAATTGTAATGAGACAACCACCTTGGTTCACCATATCTGATTTCAATCTTCCTAGAAAATCCCATGAATCCGCTACAAGATGAGAAATTCTTGTAAAGCTCTTTTTTAACCATTTATCAATTACTTTACCAAAAGGAAAAGTTTTAGAGTCGCTTCCGGATATGATGGGTCTAAAAGGGGGGTCATGTATGTTTTATGGATTTTCGGTATTCCTACTATGGTGCTAATTATTGGATTATCCACCTTTAAAAATTTGTAGAGATCTTGGTCTATTCTGTTTTCTAATAACAGATCTTCTAAATACAAATTAATTTTGTGATATCCAATATTGACTTCGTTACTGATGACATACTGTAGTTACCCGATTTCAGTAATATAGTGTGAATTTTGTTGGTATATTCACTCATGGGGTAAAGCACTACCCCACCCCCTTGTCCGGTTTCATGATTCTAATATTTTGGTCTTCTCGTAATTGTTTCAAGATGGTATATTCCTTAGATGTTAAATTACATCGGTTCTTTGAATTCCTACAAGTTTCACTGTACCTATAAATTTCATCTGTTACCAGTTTCTCAAAAGTTTTTAACAAAGTATTTAATGGTGGTGTGTAGTTACTTGTTGTCCTAAATTCCTTAATGACAGTATTGTTTGATTTCCCCTCAAAGGTAATACCTAAATTGAGTTTCCTAATGTATTTTTTAATGTCCACTATGGAATCGGTGACATTAAAATTATCTTTAGGAATGTATTTCATACCTTTGGACAGTAAGGTGAAATGATCTACTGTCAACTCCACCCCCACAAAATTGTAAATGTTGAAATTATCATAGGTGCTGACTATGTCATTGACTTTAACTATTTTTCTATCACCATATGTTCTTGAACATTCCATTTCTGTCATTCCCTTCTCACTTGACCTTTCTGGTACCAATCCTTCCCATGTTGTCTTTCTTCCTGGGGCCGGTTCCTTCCCATATCCTCCTCTAAAAAATCAGGGCACATTTTATCGTTTCCATAGTCTTCTCTTCTATAATTTCTATAGTTTTTATTACCATGATTGTTAAATCTATGGTCTCTAAAATTATTATTGTTGTAGCTAGATCTGTTGTAGTTCCATTTTTGAGTATATCTAGGAGAAAGTTTCTTTTGTTCTTCCTTTTCCCATACATATGCTATCCCATCCTTGTACTGATCCAAATCCCTTTGCAGCTTCTTACACTTCCTTTCAAATTGCTTGTTTATCTGTCCTTCTACCCAATTGTACTGTGCATTCAAATACATTTCACTCTCATTGTACAACATATCGTCACAAATGACATTATTTAACTCGTCAAGTTCAACTAATAAGGAACAAATTCTGTTGTCATTACATCCTATAATAAATTGCATGAAAGAGAACCCAAAACTGTCAAACAGTTTAACACATTCGTTTTTACTGTATTCATCCAAAATGATCCCCATAGGGACCTTGAAAAAACGTAAACCCTTCGGAACAATCCCAGAATCAATACATTTTTTAAGATAATTGTTATCTAATTGTAAACTTTTGAGTAAATTTAGTTTTTTACCAAACAGGAAAATAGTGTCCTTCAATGTCCGCTCTTCATTCTCGACGTTGTGAGGTTTGTTACGATAGTTTCCTTTTACCCCCTCATCAAAATTGTACACGTTGTCCAAAAAATTGTTGTGGTTAAAACGACCATGTTCACCCTCCTTTCGTTGAATGGAAGGCTTTTTGTTAATGCCTTCCCGCTTGTCGTGTGTTGAAAAAGCGTAAGTCTTTTTTGGCACTGTTCTCTTTGGCTTAGCCCCAGAAAGAAGATAGTCCGCTTCCGATCCAGCTTTGCTTACTTCCAAAACCTTTCTAGGTACGACCTCATCCTCACAACTGGATCCATTAGAACTCGGACGACATCTCGGGACGCCATTGCCTTCTCCTTCACTCGACCGGTTACCTCCGCTCCTACAATGCGTAGTACGCGATGATGTCATAACAGGAGCTTTACCCACAGTGTTGTTGGGCTGCGACATGATTTCAATTAAACGGGTCAATTCTCCACGCATTATTACCATTTCGGACTGGAGACCCTTGATTTCTTCCCTCCTAGGTGAAAATATGGAGGGTAATTCGTCTAGAGAATCCATGCTGTATACGACAACCAGTAAAAAGAAACGAAAACTAGAACAGTCCACCAATAAGCACAGTAATATGTTAAGTTCTAGTGACACAGCATCAACGAATTATATACCAGCACTTCCAAATCTCTCCACAGATCACAAAGTTTATTGTATAAAATAAAAGTTAAGCGCTTTCATCTTACATCCAAGACTTCTTCAGAACAAAGATTCATACTAAAACAATTCATTTTATAATACCATTTCCCATCACATGGTTTGAATCCCACAAGACATATGGTTATTTAAAGTGCTAGTGCTACTTTTTATTCATCCCCATTTCATACTGAAATCCATATACATGCTGGTACTTTTTTTTAAAAAATTATTTGTTACATGAACAAATGCTATCTAAAATATACTTGTGTACAAAATACTTGTATAAAAAACCTTGTATAAAAATTCTAATAAAAAACGTACAACCACTCTGTACTTATTTACACATACTCTAAAAGGTAATCTTGTGTGTGAAGGTTGTATATTTTGTTTTATTTTATTTTGTTTTTACTTTGATTTATAGCAGGGGCTTTACCGATATATATTCATTTATTCCAGGATATACAGATGCATTAAGCAAAATCTGCCACCTGGTTTCTTTTTCCCCTACTATCTTTTTTATATCCCCTCCCCTCCTGTTGGGTTTGATTATTTCCAAGATACCAAAATGGAAAGTATCACATTTTGCATTCTCCTTAATGTGTTTCCATAAAGCATTTTTTTCATCATGTTTCTTTATACAATACAGGTGATCGTATATCCTGTTTCGTAGGCATCTGGTGGTCTTGCCTACGTAGAAACATGCACACTGTGTACATTTAGCTAAATATATTAGATGTTTGGATCTACAATTCCCTTCTTTAAACCTTATTGTTGTGTTATTGTAATTCTCTAACCTAATACTCGGGCTATTCACTATGAATTGACAATGTGTACATGTTCCACATCTTCTGGTACCCAAAGCTTCCTTTGTAGTACCTTTGCTTTTAATTTTCTTTTCTAACAAATTTTTAATATTGTCTCCATTCTTATGTACATAGGTTGGTCCTTCACCCACAACCTTGTATACTGTTTCATCTGCCCTCAGTATATTCCAGTTTTTTCTTATAATGTTTTTAATTGTCTCACATTCTGGTGCATATCTTAAAATACATGCTTTACTATATTTATTGATATCTTTTCCATTGTCCATACAATTATCAGCAACTTCTTTTGTAATACCCAACAAAGGTCTGTACCTAGTTTTACTTAGTTTCTTTACATACTGTATAATGTCAAGAATCATGCTCCATGGATACCCCCTATCTAAAAAGAAGTGTCCTGTTTTCAATAATTCCCTATCCAAATCTGTGGGTTCCGAAGTCATCCGAGCCACTCGAATGCATTGTCCCTTTATTATGTTTCTCTTTTGCTTGTATGGATGGTTGCTCGAGAAGTGTAAGTACGAATTGCTAAAGGTGGCCTTCCTGTAAATATTGGATTTGAATTTCCCTTCTTTCATAGTTATAAGGGTGTCAAGGTAGGGAATGCTTTCTTTCTCAATGTTAAATGTGAATTTGAAATTTTCACTACATGAATTAAGATAAATCCTAAATTCATCCAATTCACACTGACTACCCTTCCAAACGATAAAAATATCATCTAGGAACCTAAGATAGCCGGACATGTACCCACTCCATTTAGTATTTAAGATGTATTCAGTCTCCCAATCAAAAAGTACCATGTTGGCGTATATGGGGGCACAGGATGCCCCCATAGCAACCCCCCTGGTTTGCTTGTAATATTCTCCTTCGTAGAATATGTAATTGTGTGATAACACTAACTCCATAAATTCTAAAATGAGTAGGGTTCTGTCCCATGACACACAACCTAAATGCTTGATACTTTTTTCAAATCTTTCCAGTCCCTCTTCTTTGGGAATGATAGAAAAAAGGTCCACCACATCAATTGTAATGAGACAACCACCTTGGTTCACCATATCTGATTTCAATCTTCCTAGAAAATCCCATGAATCCGCTACAAGATGAGAAATTCTTGTAAAGCTCTTTTTTAACCATTTATCAATTACTTTACCAAAAGGAAAAGTTTTAGAGTCGCTTCCGGATATGATGGGTCTAAAAGGGGGGTCATGTATGTTTTTATGGATTTTCGGTATTCCTACTATGGTGCTAATTATTGGATTATCCACCTTTAAAAATTTGTAGAGATCTTGGTCTATTCTGTTTTCTAATAACAGATCTTCTAAATACAAATTAATTTTGTGATATCCAATATTGACTTCGTTTACTGATGACATACTGTAGTTACCCGATTTCAGTAATATAGTGTGAATTTTGTTGGTATATTCACTCATGGGGTAAAGCACTACCCCACCCCCTTGTCCGGTTTCATGATTCTAATATTTTGGTCTTCTCGTAATTGTTTCAAGATGGTATATTCCTTAGATGTTAAATTACATCGGTTCTTTGAATTCCTACAAGTTCCACTGTACCTATAAATTTCATCTGTTACCAGTTTCTCAAAAGTTTTTAACAAAGTATTTAATGGTGGTGTGTAGTTACTTGTTGTCCTAAATTCCTTAATGACAGTATTGTTTGATTTCCCCTCAAAGGTAATACCTAAATTGAGTTTCCTAATGTATTTTTTAATGTCCACTATGCAATCGGTGACATTAAAATTATCTTTAGGAATGTATTTCATACCTTTGGACAGTAAGGTGAAATGATCTACTGTCAACTCCACCCCCACAAAATTGTAAATGTTGAAATTATCATAGGTGCTGACTATGTCATTGACTTTAACTATTTTTCTATCACCATATGTTCTTGAACATTCCATTTCTGTCATTCCCTTCTCACTTGACCTTTCTGGTACCAATCCTTCCCATGTTGTCTTTCTTCCTGGGGCCGGTTCCTTCCCATATCCTCCTCTAAAAAATCAGGGCACATTTTATCGTTTCCATAGTCTTCTCTTCTATAATTTCTATAGTTTTTATTACCATGATTGTTAAATCTATGGTCTCTAAAATTATTATTGTTGTAGCTAGATCTGTTGTAGTTCCATTTTTGAGTATATCTAGGAGAAAGTTTCTTTTGTTCTTCCTTTTCCCATACATATGCTATCCCATCCTTGTACTGATCCAAATCCCTTTGCAGCTTCTTACACTTCCTTTCAAATTGCTTGTTTATCTGTCCTTCTACCCAATTGTACTGTGCATTCAAATACATTTCACTCTCATTGTACAACATATCGTCACAAATGACATTATTTAACTCGTCAAGTTCAACTAATAAGGAACAAATTCTGTTGTCATTACATCCTATAATAAATTGCATGAAAGAGAACCCAAAACTGTCAAACAGTTTAACACATTCGTTTTTACTGTATTCATCCAAAATGATCCCCATAGGGACCTTGAAAAAACGTAAACCCTTCGGAACAATCCCAGAATCAATACATTTTTTAAGATAATTGTTATCTAATTGTAAACTTTTGAGTAAATTTAGTTTTTTACCAAACAGGAAAATAGTGTCCTTCAATGTCCGCTCTTCATTCTCGACGTTGTGAGGTTTGTTACGATAGTTTCCTTTTACCCCCTCATCAAAATTGTACACGTTGTCCAAAAAATTGTTGTGGTTAAAACGACCATGTTCACCCTCCTTTCGTTGAATGGAAGGCTTTTGTTAATGCCTTCCGCTTGTCGGTGTTGAAAAGCGTAAGTCTTTTTGGCACTGTTCTCTTTGGCTTAGCCCCAGAAAGAAGATAGTCCGCTTCCGATCCAGCTTTGCTTACTTCCAAAACCTTTCTAGATACGACCTCATCCTCACAACTGGATCCATTAGAACTCGGACGACATCTCGGGACGCCATTGCCTTCTCCTTCACTCGACCGGTTACCTTCGCTCCTACAATGCTGTGATGCGATGATGTCATAACAGGAGCTTTACCCACAGTGTTGTTGGGCTGCGACATGATTTCAATTAAACGGGTCAATTCTCCACGCATTATTACCATTTCGGACTGGAGACCCTTGATTTCTTCCCTCCTAGGTGAAAATATGGAGGGTAATTCGTCTAGAGAATCCATGCTGTATACGACAACCAGTAAAAAGAAACGAAAACTAGAACAGTCCACCAATAAACACAGTAATATGTTAAGTTCTAGTGACACAGCATCAACGAATTATATACCAGCACTTCCAAATCTCTCCACAGATCACAAAGTTTATTGTATAAAATAAAAGTTAAGCGCTTTCATCTTACATCCAAGACTTCTTCAGAACAAAGATTCATACTAAAACAATTCATTTTATAATACCATTTCCCATCACATGGTTTGAATCCCACAAGACATATGGTTATTTAAAGTGCTAGTGCTACTTTTTATTCATCCCCTTTCATACTGAAATTCATATACATGCTGGTACTTTTTTTTTTAAAAAATTATTTGTTACATGAACAAATGCTATCTAAAATATACTTGTGTACAAAATACTTGTATAAAAACCCTTGTATAAAAATTCTAATAAAAAACGTACAACCACTCTGTACTTATTTACACATACTCTAAAAGGTAATCTTGTGTGTGAAGGTTGTATATTTTGTTTTATTTTATTTTGTTTTTACTTTGATTTATAGCAGGGGCTTTACCGATATATATTCATTTATTCCAGGATATACAGATGCATTAAGCAAAATCTGCCACCTGGTTTCTTTTTCCCTACTATCTTTTTATATCCCTCCCTCCTGTTGGGTTTGATTATTTCCAAGATACCAAAATGGAAAGTATCACATTTTGCATTCTCCTTAATGTGTTTCCATAAAGCATTTTTTTCATCATGTTTCTTTATACAATACAGGTGATCGTATATCCTGTTTCGTAGGCATCTGGTGGTCTTGCCTACGTAGAAACATGCACACTGTGTACATTTAGCTAAATATATTAGATGTTTGGATCTACAATTCCCTTGTTTAAACCTTATTGTTGTGTTATTGTAATTCTCTAACCTAATACTCGGGCTATTCAAAAAAAAGTTCCAGCATGTATATGAATTTCAGTATGAAAGGGGATGAATAAAAAGTAGCACTAGCACTTTAAATAACCATATGTCTTGTGGGATTCAAACCATGTGATGGGAAATGGTATTATAAAATGAATTGTTTTAGTATGAATCTTTGTTCTGAAGAAGTCTTGGATGTAAGATGAAAGCGCTTAACTTTTATTTTATACAATAAACTTTGTGATCTGTGGAGAGATTTGGAAGTGCTGGTATATAATTCGTTGATGCTGTGTCACTAGAACTTAACATATTACTGTGTTTATTGGTGGACTGTTCTAGTTTTCGTTTCTTTTTACTGGTTGTCGTATACAGCATGGATTCTCTAGACGAATTACCCTCCATATTTTCACCTAGGAGGGAAGAAATCAAGGGTCTCCAGTCCGAAATGGTAATAATGCGTGGAGAATTGACCCGTTTAATTGAAATCATGTCGCAGCCCAACAACACTGTGGGTAAAGCTCCTGTTATGACATCATCGCATTGTAGGAGCGGAGGTAACCGGTCAAGTGAAGGAGAAGGCAATGGCATCCCGAGATGTCGTCCGAGTTCTAATGGATCCAGTTGTGAGGATGAGGTCGTACCTAGAAAGGTTTTGGAAGTAAGCAAAGCTGGATCGGAAGCGGACTATCTTCTTTCAGGGGCTAAGCCAAAGAGAACAGTGCCAAAAGACTTACGCTTTTTCAACACACGACAAGTGGGAAGGCATTAACAAAAAGCCTTCCATTCAACGAAAGGAGGGTGAACATGGTCGTTTTAACCACAACAATTTTTTGGACAACGTGTACAATTTTGATGAGGGGGTAAAAGGAAACTATCGTAACAAACCTCACAACGTCGAGAATGAAGAGCGGACATTGAAGGACACTATTTTCCTGTTTGGTAAAAAACTAAAGTTACTCAAAAGTTTACAATTAGATAACAATTATCTTAAAAAATGTATTGATTCTGGGATTGTTCCGAAGGGTTTATGTTTTTTCAAGGTCCCTATGGGGATCATTTTGGATGAATACAGTAAAAACGAATGTGTTAAACTGTTTGACAGTTTTGGGTTCTCTTTCATGCAATTTATTATAGGATGTAATGACAACAGAATTTGTTCCTTATTAGTTGAACTTGACGAGTTAAATAATGTCATTTGTGACGATATGTTGTACAATGAGAGTGAAATGTATTTGAATGCACAGTACAATTGGGTAGAAGGACAGACAAACAAGCAATTTGAAAGGAAGTGTAAGAAGCTGCAAAGGGATTTGGATCAGTACAAGGATGGGATAGCATATGTATGGGAAAAGGAAGAACAAAAGAAACTTCCTCCTAGATATACTCAAAAATGGAACTACAACAGATCTAGCTACAACAATAATAATTTTAGAGACCATAGATTTAACAATCATGGTAATAAAACTATAGAAATTATAGAAGAGAAGACTATGGAAACGATAAATGTGCCCTGATTTTTAGAGGAGGATATGGGAAGGAACCGGCCCCAGGAAGAAAGACAACATGGGAAGGATTGGTACCAGAAAGGTCAAGTGAGAAGGGAATGACAGAAATGGAATGTTCAAGAACATATGGTGATAGAAAAATAGTTAAAGTCAATGACATAGTCAGCACCTATGATAATTTCAACATTTACAATTTTGTGGGGGTGGAGTTGACAGTAGATCATTTCACCTTACTGTCCAAAGGTATGAAATACATTCCTAAAGATAATTTTAATGTCACCAATTGCATAGTGGACATTAAAAAATACATTAGGAAACTCAATTTAGGTATTACCTTTGAGGGGAAATCAAACAATACTGTCATTAAGGAATTTAGGACAACAAGTAACTACACACCACCATTAAATAATTTGTTAAAAACTTTTGAGAAACTGGTAACAGATGAAATTTATAGGTACAGTAGAACTTGTAGGAATTCAAAGAACCAATGTAATTTAACATCTAAGGAATATACCATCTTGAAACAATTACGAGAAGACCAAAATATTAGAATCATGAAACCGGAC
Organism: Protopterus annectens; assembly: GCF_019279795.1. Taxonomy (NCBI): domain Eukaryota; kingdom Metazoa; phylum Chordata; order Ceratodontiformes; family Protopteridae; genus Protopterus; species Protopterus annectens. The sequence continues at coordinate 1,437,415,730 of NC_056745.1, read as the reverse complement.
AAGGGGTAGTTGGGATTACCCCATGAGTGAATATACCAACAAAATTCACACTATATTACTGAAATCGGGTAACTACAGTATGTCATCAGTAAACAAAGTCAATATTGGATATCACAAAATTAATTTGTATTTAGAAGATCTGTTATTAGAAAACAGAATAGACCAAGATCTCTACAAATTTTTAAAGGTGGATAATCCAATAATTAGCACCATAGTAGGAATACCGAAAATCCATAAAAACATACATGACCCCCCTTTTAGACCCATCATATCCGGAAGCGACTCTAAAACTTTTCCTTTTGGTAAAGTAATTGATAAATGGTTAAAAAAGAGCTTTACAAGAATTTCTCATCTTGTAGCGGATTCATGGGATTTTCTAGGAAGATTGAAATCAGATATGGTGAACCAAGGTGGTTGTCTCATTACAATTGATGTGGTGGACCTTTTTTCTATCATTCCCAAAGAAGAGGGACTGGAAAGATTTGAAGTATCAAGCATTTAGGTTGTGTGTCATGGGACAGAACCCTACTCATTTTAGAATTTATGGAGTTAGTGTTATCACACACCATATTCTACGAAGGAGAATATTACAAGCAAACCAGGGTTGCTATGGGGCATCCAGCCCCATATACGCCAACATGGTACTTTTTGTTTGGGAGACTGAATACATCTTAAATACTAAATGGAGTGGGTACATGTCCGGCTATCTTAGGTTCCTAGATGATATTTTTATTGTTTGGAAGGGTAGTCAGTGTGAATTGGATGAATTTAGGATTTATCTTAATTCATGTAGTGAAAATTTCAAATTCACATTTAACATTGAGAAAGAAAGCATTCCCTACCTTGACACCCTTATAACTATGAAAGAAGGGAAATTCAAATCCAATATTTACAGGAAGGCCACCTTTAGCAATTCGTACTTACACTTCTCGAGCAACCATCCATACAAGCAAAAGAGAAACATAATAAAGGGACAATGCATTCGAGTGGCTCGGATGACTTCGGAACCCACAGATTTGGATAGGGAATTATTGAAAACAGGACACTTCTTTTTAGATAGGGGGTATCCATGGAGCATGATTCTTGACATTATACAGTATGTAAAGAAACTAAGTAAAACTAGGTACAGACCTTTGTTGGGTATTACAAAAGAAGTTGCTGATAATTGTATGGACAATGGAAAAGATATCAATAAATATAGTAAAGCATGTATTTTAAGATATGCACCAGAATGTGAGACAATTAAAAACATTATAAGAAAACTGGAATATACTGAGGGCAGATGAAACAGTATACAAGGTTGTGGGTGAAGGACCAACCTATGTACATAAGAATGGAGACAATATTAAAAATTTGTTAGAAAAGAAAATTAAAAGCAAAGGTACTACAAAGGAAGCTTTGGGTACCAGAAGATGTGGAACATGTACACAATGTCAATTCATAGTGAATAGCCCGAGTATTAGGTTAGAGAATTACAATAACACAACAATAAGGTTTAAAGAAGGGAATTGTAGATCCAAACATCTAATATATTTAGCTAAATGTACACAGTGTGCATGTTTCTACGTAGGCAAGACCACCAGATGCCTACGAAACAGGATATACGATCACCTGTATTGTATAAAGAAACATGATGAAAAAAATGCTTTATGGAAACACATTAAGGAGAATGCAAAATGTGATACTTTCCATTTTGGTATCTTGAAATAATCAAACCCAACAGGAGGGAGGGATATAAAAATATAGTAGGGGGAAAAAGAAACCAGGTGGCAGATTTTGCTTAATGCATCTGTATATCCTGGAATAAATGAATATATATCGGTAAAGCCCCTGCTATAAATCAAAGTAAAAACAAAATAAAATAAAACAAAATATACAACCTTCACACACAAGATTACCTTTTAGAGTATGTGTAAATAAGTACAGAGTGGTTGCGTTTTTATTAGAATTTTTATACAAGGTTTTTTATACAAGTATTTTGTACACAAGTATATTTTAGATAGCATTTGTTCATGTAACAAATAATTTTTTAAAAAAAAAGTACCAGCATGTATATGAATTTCAGTATGAAAGGGGATGAATAAAAAGTAGCACTAGCACTTTAAATAACCATATGTCTTGTGGGATTCAAACCATGTGATGGGAAATGGTATTATAAAATGAATTGTTTTAGTATGAATCTTTGTTCTGAAGAAGTCTTGGATGTAAGATGAAAGCGCTTAACTTTTATTTTATACAATAAACTTTGTGATCTGTGGAGAGATTTGGAAGTGCTGGTATATAATTCGTTGATGCTGTGTCACTAGAACTTAACATATTACTGTCTTCATGGAAGTATGCTATAATGTCTCCCATTCTAAAGCAAGATAAAGACCCTAAATTAGTATCATCATATCGACCTATATCTCTGCTAAATGTAGATTATAAAAGTTTTACCTCCATACTTACTAAAAGATTGAATCAATTCATCCCCAAAATAATAGCAGATGATCAAACGGGGTTTATTTTGAATAGGAAAGTTCTGGACAATGTCATCAGAATTTTAACCTTAATAGATGTTGCAAATCAATAGAAAAAAGAATTATCAATTATTAGTTTAGACATAGAGAACGCATTTGATTCTTTATCTTGGTCATACCTATTTAAAGTCTTGGAAACATTTAATTTCTCCACAGATTTCATAGAACTAATAAGTAGCGTATATATAAAAGCTCTTTGTCGTATATTAAAATTGGGGCCTTTTTATCTAATAAAATTCAAATACTAAAAGGAAGTAAGCAAGGTTGTCCTCTGTCACCTTTGTTATTTGCAGTGTCAGTAGAACCGTTTGCAAATTACATGAGAAATAATAACAACATAAATAGCTTTTTGTTAATTCAAATTATGCTTCTAAAATACAATTACTTGCTGACGATATAATATTAACCATAGGAAATTTAGACTCTTCAATAAGGCATATTACAATAGCTATAGGACATTTTGAGAAACTTTCAGGTCTAAAATTCAACAGCACTAAATCTGAAACATTATTTTTAAATAAGAAAGTAAGTTCTGAATGGAGAAAACACAGTAATTTTAGTTGGGGGAATAACACTCTTAAATATCTAGGAATATATATATATATATATATATATATATATATATATATATATATATATATATAACCTAATTGGAAAGAAATTATACAAGTCAATTATAGAAATTTGTTAGGTCTAATCAAAATATATAAAAAAATGGAATAAAATGTTCTTCACTTTTGAAGAAAAGCTAACATTAATAAAAATGTGTATTCTTCCTAAAATGTGTTTCTTATTCAAACAATAATTATTAGCCCTCCAAAAAAAATAATAAAACAGCTCAACTCACTTCTAATTAAGTTTCTATGGTTCCCACAAAAACCAAGAATAAAGTATGATTGGCACAACAGAGATTGGGAAAAAGGTGGAATTACATTTCCAAACTTAGAACTCTATGCTGAATCAGTTATAATTCACATCATAAGCAAGTGGTTAAGTAACAAGTATACTTCAAGCTGGAAAAATCTACACATGAATATTTTACTATCTAATGCCGATGAAACAATAAACAATGACATTTTTACTGAAAATAACAAAAATTTTTTTAGTAGTAAAGGACTCAGTATATAAAGAAAGTAAACATGAGAAGTTACCACATTGTGTTAGCTATATACCAAACAATTTTAGAAAAATTATAAATAGTAACTGCATAACAAGACATTTTTCTATATTAAAATTCCCAATATCACACACGAAAAATTGTCTAGACTCTTTTAATATGAATAAAATAATGGAAATGAAAGGCAATGGACTAAATTATTGGCATCAGTTCCTAAGTACATATAATATTCATGATACTACAAGCCTTTTAGCAAGGTATAACACAAATCAAGATAATTGGTTAAATATTCAAATTTTTAGGGAACATCTAATAAAGGAATTTAAAATGAGCCAAGTGACTAATATTTTATTGCAGCCTAAAATAATCTTTATTTATGTGAATTAAATACATCACAATTTAGCATGGGATTATCTTTATCTAAGATTTATAAGACATTAAGAGCTGACTTAAAACAGCCCGAAGACTCTTTATGGAGTTATATAGAAAGTATGAACATATTAAATTTTTCTGAAAAGGATAAAGTAGTAACACTCAGGTCAATCAATCATACAACATCATCGCCATATTGGAAAGTATTTACATGGAAGTTTTTACACAGGAGTTTCTTTACCCCACAGAGAATTGCTATAATGTCAAAGAAAACTAGTCATAATTGTTGGAGATGTGATGAGAGTCTATGTGCTGATTGGGTACACATGTTCCTTGAATGCAGAGTGATTGTCCCATTCTGGCAGAAATTTAGAGATTTTATAAAGGCATTATGGACTGACAAGTGTATAATAACAGATGCACTTTTGTTGTTTAATGCCCCAGTGCCAGATTGTATACCAAAATCACAAGTGCATCTTCTCTGGTCTCTTTTGGCTATAGCAAGGAAAGTCATCACTTTAAACTGGAAAATCAAACCAATTGTATCTTTTGCTGAATTTACATTATTGGCCAAAACAGTATGTAATAGAGAACTTTTAACTCTTGCTTTTAGAACTACAAGAATGACACATAGAAAGTTATCCTGGATGAAACTAAAAAAGTTATTAGATAAAATGTAATGATTTCAAACAGAATAGTATAATGTTATGAGCATCTTTTGTATATAGTTTTAATATTTAGTGTTATGTCTATGTATAATTATTGCATGATGTAAGAAGTTCATGATTTATGAAAATTAATAAAAAGAAAGTTTAAAAAAAAGTTATTATACATAAAATAATTTAACACTACAACCATACCTTTTTTATTTATTTCAAACACCGAGAAATGGAAAAAACTATTATTAACATTATTATTAACGATACAGAAGGACCACATGTAGTCTGATGAGAGATAATAAACGCATGACAGTCAATAAAGGGTGAAAAGAAAGACAAGATGAGTGCAAGGGCAGTCTAGCAAATCCTTGTAGAACGAGGCACTGGTAATACATGCAAAGCAAATTTGCTGAGTCTTTGGATACGGATTTGGGATACTATGATTCAAGGATCCATGTATTGTTTGGTGAAGAATGGAAGATCAATGTTGGTGATCTGGTGGTAGATCTTATCAGGAATAAGAATGAAAATAATAAGGTTAGTGATATCAAATTGGGGTGCTGAAGCAAAGTCAAATTAGGGTGCTCAACCAAAGCACCGAGGGACAAGCTAGAGATTTGTAATATTTTGTTATGGAATTCAGGCTGCTATCTGCAGACTAAATTAAGATGAAAGAATCTGAAATAATTTTCCAAGACGGGAAATGTAAAAGAGAGACATGTATGAGCCACATGACAACTTGATCCTCCAATAAATTTGAACCTCCAACAAAAACCTGCGTGATATTAAGCTGTGCATTAAGGGGGTAACAGAATGTATATAAGCCATGGTAGAAGCTAAATTCAAACAAGAAATAAGGAGACCAACAAGGAGAGTGAATAGCACTGCCTAGTTTTAATGCCACAGGTTGATAGGGTCATGTGTGTGTAGTACGCTAATGACCACAAGGACCTAGACATGTATCCCAAATCTCTGACAAGTTCTGGCACCCTTGATAAATGTAAGCAGGGGCCTGGGAGATGAACCATTTACAGGTTGCCTGTGTCCATTAGAGACATAAGTGCCAAACCAGAGATGAATTTCCTGTTCCTCACCCAGTTATCCAAGTTACACTTAAATTGGGTTAAGGAGCATCTTCTGTGTGGAGACATGCGTGAATGGGCGTACCTTCATTGAAGGTTGTGCGTCAGGGTCGGCAACTCGGCATGTAAAAATCTACTGCCAATCATTAGCAGACCGGAATTCCACTGTGGCGACCCCTATTTGGAAAAGCCAAAAGACACAACAACAAAAAGGAACTCTGCTTCACATGGATGAGGATCCTGTTTCAGAGTAGTGGTAGTCTATAGGATATCTCCCCACATTTGGTAGTTCTGTTGCATGGCTGTTGGTCAGTTTTCCCTGATGCAATTATTGCCAAGTTATCTTGGAACAAGACATTATAATGTTGACAAACCTTTATCACTTCAGAATACAGCCTATTAAGTGAAGCTGTGAAACTAAGGGAATTATTTATTTGGCAGTTTGTGGCATGCGCCAGTCTTTTCATGGAGTAAAATGGAACAAAAATTTAGTAGGAGAATTTACAAACATACCTACAATATTAGGAAACAAAATGAAAACAATGCCTTATACAAATACTACCTAACATATACTGATTTTGACAAATTCAAGTATAGTATATTGGAAAAAAATTCCTATGGATAGCAAGGAAAGGCAATGGGAAATGAGAACTAAGTATAGAGAGTTGGTATGTCAGATTAAAATGGATGCATCCACCCTCCCTGGTATAAATGAGAACATCTCAATTTACCCATTACTTAAAATGAGGGTGGCTAAGTTATGAAGATTAGAACCTATAGGCTTTCAAATACAATAGAGCATTATTGTTTTTAACTGTTTGTAACATTCAGATTTATTGTACTATAATTTTTTTATTGTTAAGCACTGTCAGATTTAGTTAGGTCTGAGTCCTGTGCCTTATTTTAGTGTTTTTAATCTTTTTTTTTTTTAAATATTTGCTTATTAAACTGATGTATTACATTTTATTTGTTTTATTGAACACATTTATATACAAAGGTATGGTTACTCTATCTTTACATTCTAAAGAAGTCCTATGGTGCTCAATGTCTTATGTAGTTGCAATTTTACCAATTAAAACTTAGTGTTTTTTAGCTTCGTTATTGTATTTTTTGGGCCTCGGAATTGAAACTACGTGAACCCCTGTTTTTATAGTTATTTATGCTGTTTTGGGTTGCATGGCAACTACACATTTGCCTTGGTTCTGAGATACATACCTGTTCTTCCAGCATGTCCAGTTTACATCACAGGCAAGGTTTATGTCTTTAGAACAGATAATTCTGGTGATATTTGTTTTGCAGATATGCAGAAGGACCATCAGGGTGCCATCTGACAATGCCTTGTATGCCAAGCATAGATCTCCCCTCAACAGCCTGTACGAGACAGAATACAGGGATAGGACTTTGAGGCAGTCTGCATAGTTCATATTACTTACACCCTGTATTATTTAGTGAGGAGCATCTTTGGATGTTCCAATTGTTGAATGTGCCTGGCTAGGTATATACAAATTGCTCATTGTATTCAATTATAGGTCTGATGAAGGCTGAATGCAATATGCAATGACATCCATGAACCTAGATGCCATACCTTTGTTTATAAGTTGGGCAATATAGAATGATTTTGTCACTAGTGCAGACATGTGATGATCAAAGTCTGGATTACTGTTGATGTTTGTACTGGAGTCCCTAATTAGCAGATCGACTGTTAATATGTCAATATGATAGTTATATGGGGTGGATGACTTCTGTAAGGATACTAGTACAAATTTCTTCTTGGGATTTAACTTAGGTCCATGGCTTTGATACAAGCTATTTGTCTGAGTCCGCCCTTCCTGGAGAACATTAGTGTCAGTGGGGATTCTATGACAGCTACTAATTTGCAATCATTTGTAAATTTAGTCAGTCTCAGGCCCTTGACATTGGCCTCAGATTCAGAGAAGTGAATGTCGAAAAGTAGGGGTGCCAGGACCAATGCCTGAGGAGCTCTGCTTGTGACTGCCCTCTTCATAGAGGTGGACTCCAGAATTATAACTTCCTGGATCCTGTCTATTAGCCAGTTGGCTATTCACTGGGTCAAATAAGCATTATACCTAACCTCTTGAGTGTGTCAACAATGTCCTAGTGGGGTATTATGTCAAATGCCTTGGCCAGGTAAGAAAAGGAAGGAGCATGTAGGTAAAAGACACAGTTAACAGCAATAATCCTGCCATAGTATGATCAATGATCCCCAGTCTAGGTGCAGTAAAGATAAAAATCTCAGAGTTGTAGACCCAAAGATAGATAATGACTAATTAGTAAGTGCAGTGTTCAGTAACATACACTGAGGATGCAGGAATAATGGCGGTAAGAAATTAAGAATGAAATCTGGTACCAGGCTAATGAACGTGCTTGAAGAAGATGCAAGTGATACAGGACAATTAAAAAGAAGGTAAGGGGGGATAATATGTGGAAAGAGCAATATGTACACAGATTGGAAAATGGGAAGATAACAAAGGGAAAAGACATACATGGAGATTAGGAAAAATGCTGAAAGCATTATTTGTCATATCTATTTTTATTGTACACTGGAACTTTATTACAAAGCCAACCAATGTAGAGCAACAAAGAAGTAAAATAAATAATATACAAATATGAACACAATTTTTTCCATGCAAAAAGAGAAGTAGGCCAAAATTAATTTAATTTACATCTGAGGCTAAAACTTGACATAAGTGATTTACTTAACAATGTAAGTCATAGAAATGTCCTTTGCTAAGGTTTTATATTTATGGAAAATTGCTGCTGAGATCACAGTTTGTAGATGATTTAGCCATTTCAAATCACACTTTACCATATTTGAGGGCTGGGGTGTAATACCAAGAATCCAAAATCCATTATCAAACAATAAAGGGATATTTATTTATTTTATTTTATTTAACATTTGTTTACTGGGAAAGTCTGACTTGGAATGAAGCCAATTTTCAGCGGAGGCCCAGGGAGATATACTCCAGATGCATGTCTTTGTAATGTGATTTTTTTCCTCAGGGTATATAGTGCTGCAGTGTGTTCACTTGACTGCATGTAATAAGTAGTTTTTCAATTCTCTTCCTTTTATCCGCTCATCTTAAGCTCAGCTGGCATAATTTACCAAAATGGAGCTTTCTGAAATGAGCAAAGTACATTGAGTGGATATTGGCCCACAGTAAAGACATTTGCACCCATACCTCTCAACTGTACAGATTTTCACAGAATGTCCAGATTTTTGCCTCATATTTTTTGTCCATTTTTCACTGAATTTTAGTTTTCTAGCAAATCATTAAAGACTGGTCAGACAATAATAACAGGTATTTGAGTTTCAGACTTCATACCGTTCAGAAAATTCTTGCTAATGCAAATCCTGCTATTCAATCAACTTCCTGTGTTTGTAAGAGCAGTATTTAAAAGACTTTCCTATTTTTGGGCCTTTGCCATCCTCATTTAAGACTTTCTCCAGACTTCTTGCTCTAAGAAATTGCGAGATATGTTTGAACCTGATCATACCATGCTAATTCTGATATCCCCCAAAAATTAGACCATATTTTCATATTCATACTAAGCTTACTGCCCTTGTGAGCCATTTTAAGCCTAGCTAGTTATCTCTTGTGAGACTCAAACCCTGCACCTTATGTTTTTAAGGCAAACACCTTAACCATTAGGCCACCCTCCCAACCACTAAGGTATATCCTTCTCAAACTGTCCCTGACTATAGTCATCTAACGTTTGGTAGATAACGGCTATGAATTTGTGGGACTTGGGGGGTTGTCAGACTACAAATTGAGTCCATGTAGGGGACGGCATTCTCCTTTTGAAGAGACTCCTGCTAGTAATGTAATGCTGTAGTGCATGAGCTTCACTCTGGATCGCTATTAAGATTTTAAGGATATCAAAGAGAGAAATGAGAAGATTGTGGCAAAACAGAAATCCACCAGAATTCCATTTCCACCAATTTGATTCTCTACTTTTGCTTTTGTGTTAAGCCACATGCAGTCCCACCAAATCAAATCATTTCATAGTAAAGCTTTTTGCATCGAATAGTGTCTTAGCTTTCCATCTGAGCCCCTGGATCCCACGCTTTCCAGTTTTCTTTCAGACAACATGGACAATTTAATTGTGACATTAAAAAAATTCTGGTCGAATTCGGTGTGATATAGAGTGGTAAGACCTAAGCCTCCAAACTGCTTATGGGCTATGAGTTTCTTCCTCTCTATTCTTGGATGGTATTTATTCTGTACATAGTATAAAATCAGCTTTTATAATTTCTAGGTTAAAGGGTGTTGGGCCAAAGGAGGTATACAACAAGCTAAACAAAAATACATTTTTGGAAGCATATACATCTTGGTTTCTGTAATCTGAGTTTAAAACGGAAGTTGGATATTGGACCAGGAGGAGATTCTAGCAGAACTTTCCTTTATGGGAAAGTTCATAAGATTATTTATGATATCTAATGAAAAAATATTGCTTGAAAAATATTTTGTGGAAAAAAATGAGTCCCTAGCATACTGCAAAACGCAGGAGGACTTAGCCAGACATGCACAGTAGAATTATAAAGTGAGGAAGTCTTAGGTCTCGTTAGAATGTTCCAGTCATCTGTACTAATGACTGCTTCCCAAAGAGCTGTCTGACAGGCCAGAAAAATAGTCACCATCAGGGGTTGATCCCAGGATAGGGCTTCTATTTCAGAAAATATGGATGGGGTTTGATCACAGGAAGGGTTCTGGTCAATGTATAATTGTAGCATAAGCAATCTTCATGCCACTGCTACAACAATGTGACTGGTCACCTTTAAAATTCCTCCAGTTGGACCTTATAGTTCAATACTTTATCAATACATTCCTCAAGATATTAAATAACCTAGTTCCCATAAGGAAAATTCACACCAAAACTAAACAATTACCTTGACTAACTAAAGATACCAAAGTACTACTCAAACAAAGGGATAGAGGCTGGTCACTATACCAAAGTTACCAAAACAAAGAGCCTGGTCACCATACCAAAGTTACCAAAACAAAGAAAACCTCATTGCATATCAGCAACTAGGAAACCAAGCCAAGAAACAGATACAATGACAAAAAGTCATACTTCCGGTCATCTCAACAAAAATACCAGAACAACCCCCCCAAAATTTTGGAAAAGTATTAAACAATTCCTAAATCCTGGTAGACCCACTAACCCAGCACCAACCATCAAAAATAGCATTGATAGTATTGCATCGCAATTCAATTTACACTTAACTTCCCTCATAAACAATATTAACTCACCCTTAACAGCACCCAACTCTACAGAATCTGACCCTAACTCATTCTCTATTAAGCCCATACAAACTAACTACATAAAAACTCCTAGCCAAATTGCAACAGTCATTTCCTGTAACCGATCAGCTTCCCAATGAATTTCTGAAAATAGCTGCTACTTCCATCTCTTATTCCATCTCACTCCTAATCAACCACTCTGTTTCTGAACAATACATACCTATCCTCTGGAAAATATCTCATATCATCTCTCTATACAAAGGTGGCCCCTCCACAGACTTGTCAAACTCCTAGTCTTTTTCCTTAAGAATGACCTCTTATCCAATTCTCAGCACAGTTTCTGACTCAAGCACAGTACTAACACCGCACTACTAAGTTTCACAAATACTGAAAACCTCCTTAAAAATCAAGGCCAATTTATCTCATCTATTTTCCTTGACATGTCTAATGCTTTTGATATAGTATCCCACCAAAAACTTCTCATCAAACTATCAACATACAAGCTCAGTGAAACCTCTCTGTCTTGGTTTCTGAGCTTCCTTGGAATAGACAACAGTCAATCAAATGGAAAAACAATCTCTCCTCCCTCCTAACCATCTATGTTGGAGCACCCCGAGGCTCTATCCTTTGACCTCTCCTCTTCATCATATTTACCAATAACCTCAGCACTTCCACTCAACTAGCGTCTGTCGTTAAATGCACTGATGATTCCTCCCTCATCTGCTCTGCCCCTACCCTTCCTGAACTACAAGAAGAAACACAAAAATCACTCCATGACATAGAAAACTATCTCACGGACCACCAACTCATACTCAACCCAAACAAAACAAAGCTAATGTTCTTCATTCTTCTCCAACAAATAACCTAAATGCAGCCATCCCCCCATTATCTACTCCTCCAACTATACTAAAATTTAACTTGACAAACCATGGCTGAAATAATAAAATAACAACTTTAATAAAAATAATAAAATGTATATGGTGAGCACTTTCACGATACAACACACTGCTTCTTCAGACCAGTACTGGTCTGAAGAAGTGGTGTGTTGTAGTGCAAAAGTGCTCAGCAGTCATATGTTAAGTATGTTTTGGAACTTTTACACATTTTTCTTACATTTGGGTGTGACTTTTACCTGGATACTGATTTTAGTTTTGGTATAGTGAAATCAAGCCAGTCACTCAAACAAAACTTCTAGGTGTCACAATTGACAACTGCTTAACATTCAACAATTATATAGCACTAACAGTCAAAAAAGTCCACACTAAACTTCACTCACTCTACAGGGCCAAACCATACCTTACCAACAACTCCAGACTAGCCACAATCAGATCCCACCTACTGTCCACACTCCTTTACTCTTCCCAAATGTTTATCAACATACATAAGCAAGATGTAAATAAACTAGAGACCTGTTACAATAAAATAACCAAGTTTGCTTCAAAACAACCCCATAGATCACACCACTGTACTGCACCTCAAGAACTCAGCTGGATTGAAGTACCCAACCTATAATCTCTTAACCAACTAGCAATAACCCAAAATGTCATCTACAAAAACTGCCCTGCTCTCAAGGACCTAGTTCAAGTAAATACAAACCTCAGGTCACTAAGGTCCTCTGATAAATTACTTCTAATGGTAACTAGATACAACAACAACTATGGAGACTCCCTAAACTCTAATAAAATATCAAAAACCTGGAACTTATTACTCCAACATATCCAAAGCAGCACAGTCACAAATTTAAGCTACTTCTAAAAGAACACCTTACCAATCATTGGCTATGCTCCTGCACATTACCTGGTTAATTACCCCCAACTAGCTTTCTCTTACCCTAGTTAGGTCAACATTCTAATATATAACAAATACTACTCTCCTATGTTAAGCATGGCTTTTTCTAACTTAATAACTATGTTAAAGTGATAAAGCTATAACTGCCATCTATCTATTCCTAACTATGTATTCTCTGCTGAAATATGTTGTACTTGTTACCATGTATATATACTGTGCTGTAAAATATGTAACTGTCCACCATGTATATACACTCTACTTTATTTCGATCATCTTGAACCATGTATATAATATCCTATTCTATTTCACTGTACTCTATCTATATTTGTTGGAGTTTTTATCTCTGGGACTCTGATGAAAATGGGCTCCTGGCTCAGTTGGACACTACCCGGTAAACAAATGTAAATTAAATAAATAAATAAAAACATAACTCCCTCCATTGGTTCTTATTTAAGATAGTGGCTATATGTACTGATAGGGAATGGATGGGCTGTGACTCATATAAGGAGAGTGATGATAGCAACTAAGAAAGAAAAAGTATATACAAAGTATACAAGTAGTGTATATGAAAGCTGTGTAGGTCTGGCTGCCTCCATTATTAACATCAGAAAATAGAAGCAAAGAGTTTTAAATGCAGAGACAATTAGAAATGATAACAAGAACTAAGATCTGATTGGTGGAAGTGGCAGAATACAAGCTGAGCAAATGAGAGAGGAAGAGAGATGAGCACACCTATTGCAGATGATATGAGGTTGCAGTCTGCATTGTCATGGGGAGTGCCCACCATCAAGCACATAAATGCCTGCAAATTACCACCAACTGCTCTTTGATGGACAGGATAAAAACAAGCATACGATCCCTTTTAGGAGGGTTCTGCAGTGTTAAATCAAAGGATGAGACAAGATCAGACTCACATCTGAGGGTGGGTGAGTAGGTGATGCCATGGCAGATTGAAACTCAGGCAAATTCCCACTTCTGTGTGTAGACAATTTCTCATTATGTTGGCTATCAATGGAAATTTAGAAACTGGATTTTGATATGAGAATGATCAGGGTGTTGATAACCTTCATATCTGAATAATGTTGTACATACCCTCAGACAACTGTTTCCCTTCCTTGATAGTAGGCAATTCCCCTCCATCCTTGCTGTTTGCATACATGCTCTCTCAGGTGCACTAGGTGTAAGCTCAAGTGAAACCTGTTTGCTTCTGCCAGTCTGCCAGCCACATTGCATGCAGGTTTCTTGTCTCAGCTTCCCTTTATGGCCCAGGTGTGCTTTGATCAGTAGGAAGGTGGCACTCCTAGTTTGACTCACTGGACAGAGATACTTTCACCCTTCCAGGCTCTTGTTCAGCATCTGTGCCACAGATACTGGTAGTTTGTAGCTGGGTCTGCTAGGATGGAATCAGGACATTCTGGGGATTAGCAGGTGGGAAGTTTCCCTGGTTGGTCACTTCTGTCATCTGACTGCTCCTCTCTTTCTCCACTCTGTCATTGCTGTCTTTCCATTTGCCATGAGCAGGCACAGACTGTAGAAACATTGGATTGTGGAGCTTGCTCTATTTACATGGAGCTGTATAGTGTTGTCTCTACCCCTTCACACGACATGTTTTTTAATTCTGTCCTTTCTATTAAGGTCCACTTCCTCAGCAGTATCTTAGGGCTTGTCCTTTTCATCCTCAATTTAAGCATGTAAGAGAGGAGATTGATGGGATGTTTATAGCCTTACTTTGGTGGGCACTTAATATTGATTCTTTTGAATCCATATTATTATGGCCTCAATTAGCATAGAGAAGCATTTTCAGATCTTTTGATATCTTGAACTTATCTAGGTGTTGGAAACTGTAGAGAAATCCAGATGGGTAGGATTCCCCCTATATCCACTTGTAAGGGGTTTCTGTGGTGGCTTGTCCAACTTATGATTTCTGGAAGGCCTCTACATGATCATCTCCTGCTTTCTCCAAATTTAATCCAGTCAGACATTGACCTGGTCCAACATCCCATTAAACACTAATTTAAGACCTGTCTGTTCTACAAAAGGAAGTTTTGCCCAACACGAAGGATCTACCTTCCACTGCAGCAGCCATATATTCCCTGAGTATGGTAATGTGGGATATGTCGTTAGGGAAATTCAGGTTCTGAGTGGTATAAGCTGTCTTTTCTGATGGCGTGCCATCCCTTCCTAACTTACAGGTTTATTGAGATACTTGAAGGGACAGAAACTTTCCTTCCTCATATACAGGGCCCTTAGATTCAGCTTAAGAATTAAAGCCCAGTTTTGGTAGAAGGTGGATTCCTCTGAACCTGGGTGAATCTTCCATTTCTTATCCATCTTGGAACCTTTGAGGTTGAAGTCCAGCAGAGGCACGTATGTAGTCTCTTTATGACATATGTTAGGACCACAGGCTGGACTTCAGTTGATCTTAGACCATGGAATCTAGGTAGCTAAATCTCCCTTGTCTGAGCTCTGCAGCTAACTCTTTATATGGCATCATTTTGGGGCAGGAGAGTATTTGCTTAATCTCTCCCCTTGCAAGGAATCCCACCAGAAGTATGTGGCTTCCACACTTGATTCTTGCAACAGTAACATCCCATTGAATTAAATGCCATATTCATCTTTACAGCTCTTCCTGTTGGAATAATGGTAGCTGATTGGTTTAGGTCTTATATGGGTTCCCAGAGATATGCACTCTGGAAACAAGTCTTGTCCACAGCTAGACATTAGAAGAGGGATGTGTGTGTCATGTTTAAGGCTCTTCCTATTTATTTGAGTATAGGTCTCTCTGAGTTAAATAGCACAGGTGATTTGAACTTAACTCCATTAATGACTAAGGGTGAATGTGGACTTGTAGTTTCTACTTTATGGCTCCAGGATTCCCCCATTGACCTGGACAGGGGTATTTTCCACTTTTAGGCTCTTGTTTGGCTTAACTGTATTTTCAAGCCAAGGCTTCTGTATCCTGGATCCTGTCAGTTTCAAGCTGGGTCTTCTAGGAGGCATTCAGGAAATGATGCAAAACTTTTCTTTGAGTTCAAGTGGGAGACATTTTGCTTGTATATGGAACCATAATTTTACCATTGCAGGTAAGTTCAAGTGGTCACCCAAGACTTCTTAAATGAATGCCTATACTCCACTGGCATTGTGCTACCTAATGTCTTGCACATGGGGCCCTGCTCTACTTACAGTTTTGTCTGTTAGTGTAGTCCTATTCAAGGCACTCAAACTGGAAGTTATAAATTATCTACTCCTCATTTTCACTAATGAGAGGGGTAAATTAATCAACTAACTACTTGTGCAGCTCTGGAATTAATTAATCTTACTGTATTACATCTGTACAATATGTGTTAGCAAGTTTCAATGTGCCTTTAAAGATAGATAGGAAATAGTATTCAAATTTCATGGAACCTCCTTTCCTAGAAGGTCATCAAGCCATAAATGTGGTCATCTTTACATAATCACCGCAATGACTTTGTCCTTCTTTTTATAGTGCCACATTACTGTAGACCTATCTGTCATCATTTGGAAAATCATAATTTCAGAAGAGGCTGAAAAATACTTTTAAGCTACAGTCACTGCCAAGTTTACCTTAGTGATGAAGTGTGAAATGAGGACCAAGTGCATGGCATTTCTAGGGCTTGCAAAGAATGTCCTGCTCTTGGTATGAAACAACTAATGCAAGACATGACAACTAATTGAGCTATCATGGCTTTGGCAGATTATTTAATGCCAACAGCTCACATCTATAACCAGACATAGGATTGGTGGTGAAGAGCTGAGGTGTTCCACAGTCTGTATGCAGATAATTTGAAAGTGGATAAATTGATTAGATCTGTTACAGATAGGGCATGTCTGCAAAAGAACTTGACTAAAGAGAAAATTTAGGAACAAGAGATTAATATGCTGATAAATGCATTAAAAACTAAGCATATTATATTTGGGAGACGTAGATTAAAGGGTGAATGTTAAACATAGCACACACTGATCGAAAATGTGGATTCATTTAAGGGTGTGGGTACATGAGTAGATCCATACTGACTTCTTCTAATTTTATCAACCACTTGGTTAGGGATAATTATAAAATTATGAGTTGTATAAGAAGATTTATAAAGTCAAAGAAATTAAGAACAATGAAATAATGGTTTATAAGTTACATAAGACCCAGACTGGAGTATGGAAAAAGAGTACAGAAACCATATAAGAAAACAAGCATGTGAAAACTGGAAAGATTACAGCAGAAAAATACAAGGACATCCTTGGATGTTAGCATTAAAGTTATTATGAATATTATAATATCTGAACATGTACATTGTCTCATATAGATATTTAAGATGAGACCTTATTCACGTGTATAGGGTATTTAGAGACAACTATCTCTGGGAATGTTTGGGGTTATCAAACAGTGGTACAGAATCATTGAATAAACTATGTTGAAGATTATATAGGAGTGAGAGATGTTCTAATTGGTTCTCTGTCAGAGTAGCTTATGTATGGAATAGACTACCAAATTATATGCCCTATATACCTGAATAAAGTATCCTCTTAAAAATCTATAACAGATACTGCTCAGATATTTTAGTCTTTCATAATAACTTCAATGTTCACATCCATGGATGATCTTGGTATATTTCTGCCATACTCTTTCCAGTTTACTCATGCTTTCATGCTTATAAAGTTTCCATAATGTTATTCCATAGTTAAGTTTGGGTCTAATGTAATTAACAAACAGTGACGTCCTAATTTCTGATTTCCTAGACTTTATAAATCTTTTTTATACAACCTATAGGTCAATAAATATCATCAGCCAATTGGATGACATGATTAGAAAACCTCACATCTGGATCTATGCATTAACCAGAGCTGTAAAGGAAGCTACAGATTCAATTGCTGTGTGCTGTGTTAAACATTAACTTTCAGTGTCTGCTGCCCAAATCTCATATGCTTAGCTTTTGATCTGTTTATCACCATATTATTTTCCTGTGCCCAAATGGTCAATTTAGTCAAGTTCATTTGTAGACATACCTTATCTATAATACATGTAATTAATTTACCCAAATTCAGGTCATCTACATAAAGAATGCAGAACGCTTCAGATGAAAAAGTTAAGTCTGAAAGGTACAGTTTAAACAAGTAAGGGCCTAGGACAGAGCCCTGTGGAACACCCTGACTGTAGCCAAGGATTTCACCTGTCCAGTTGCTGTATGATACTTGCCAGGTGCTATTTATAAGCCATGCAGCTATCCATCTTATCAAGAGTATATTAATACCTAGTTGTTCTAAATTATTGATCAGTGTTTTGCACATGGACCTGTCCAATGTTGAAGTTAAATCTATATAAATTACATCACAGCACACTTTTTCATTCATAGCTGTTATTATATTGTTATAGAACATCAAGTTACATGTGGTAATAGATCTGTTTACAACATATGCATGTTGATATATGGATTCAAATCCCAGCCTTTCCAATTCAGATATTACTGTCTCCATTATTTTTCCACAACATGACAATGGACTTAAGGGTCTGTATGACTCTGGGTTTGGCTTACTACCCTTTCCCTTAAAGACAGGTTTAATAAGTGCATGTTTGCAGTCTTGAGGAATATCCCCATATTTATACAACCTAGTAAATAATAAATATAATGGCACTCTTAAGTTCTTGCTGAAGTGTTCTCAGGTAATTATTACTAATAATGTCTCCATGCTGATCTTTGTATTAGTTTGCACAGTTCTTTTGCAATATAATCTAATTTAATTTCAGTATGTGAGGTTACCTGGATGTCACTAGAGCAACTTATCACCCACTTTGTGGAGCCAAACTGTTTTGCATAAGATTTGTAAATATACCTGTAATCTGTTATGTCTGAGAATAAATTTTAGAATCTGCAGTTTATTAATTTTTATGTCTTTACTCCTTCTACATCTTATGTATCTATGAAAAGGTTTCCTATTATGCTCAATATTTTTATATAAGTTTTCTTCAAATTTTTTCTTGATCTTGTCTCACACTATGTTTAATTTATTTGTCCAGCTTGTTTAGTTCAGTTTTTTAAACTGTAGTGCAACCTATTTTCCATTTCTTATATTTTTGCCTCTCACCTTAATCAAGTATCTTGTTCTTATGGTAATATATCCACCTGACATCATATGCCTAGATCCTGATGTTAAACATTTTACAAATTTTTTATATTCAAACAGTTTCTCTTTCAAAACTTTTCACATTCCGTCTGCAGTTTTTCTACTGAACACCATCACTCCAATTAGTTTTGCATAGTGACTGTTTTGCTTCCATATAATCTGTTATTAATCTCCTGTGCTTTGGTTTAGGTTCCAGTTTGGCCAAGTTATCTAGCAACAAATTAACCTTTATGACCCCATGATCACTGCACATCAGCAGTGGTAAAACTTGACATTAAGTAACAGTATTTTTTTAGGAACACAAACAATGCCTAGCATTTTCTATTCCCTGATAGTTTTTTTTTTTTTACATTTTGAAACAATTGTTGCCCCTGAAAATACACTGGGCAGGATTCACGAAGGCTTGCACGGAGTGTAAGAGACGTGTAACACTCCATGCAAGCCTCGCGATCCAGGAACAGCCCTAAACTCCATGTAAGAGACCAGCTAAAACGTCTCTTACATGGACTGGACGTGGATATGCTAAATGCCTCACTTGCAGCCGAAAGGTATGCAAATGAGGTATATTAGCGATCCACGAAGCAGAAACCAGCCCGTGTAAGAGACGTTTTAGCTGCAGAAATGTACTCAGTTGACAACTGAGTACGTTTCTGAAAAAATCACAACGGAGCCATGTCAGCTCTAAATAAAGGGTGAATATGTGTCAGGCAGCATGCCAATGGCCAAATATGTGGCCATTGGCAAGGTAACCCGATGCAAAAATAATAAAAGTAAAATTTCTTTTTTCGGCGATGTTTAAACGCAGCGCAGCCCCGCACAAACAGGCTGCGCTGTATAAAACATAAAAATGAAGGTTATAAACCCACAAATGTGGGTTTTATGCAATACATGGAATGACAATGCAGGGACCAGCAGACCAAAAACAACATGGCCACTGTGTAGTGGTTGCTAAGGGGGGAAGCTGAGTCTAAGACATGTAACTAAGCATTAGTAGGCAATCTCATGTAAATGAGGGTTAGGATACTGAATCCCACAGTCACATAGCAAATGAGCACAGTCTGAGTAGTGTAAGAGATACATAAGGGGGAGGAATAGAGTAGGAGATAGGTGACATCACAGGGGGGAATGGTAGAAAGAAATGCAGTTCATTGGAGGCCAGTGTAACATGACAGATGACAGACACAGATCAGGGAAAGAGGAGTGCCACAAGATAAGCATGGGAAAGTCAAGAAATGGAAGGTGTACACTGTTACTTACACCAAAGTTTCTTGCTGGTCGTGCATGCGCACGTGTGCGCGGGATGAAGCGCGAGTAGGGCAGTGTGCGTGCGTGTAAGGCAGACTGAGCATGTGGGAGCGTGTTGGTAGATGTTTAATACTGTTTGCACTGGTGTGCACGCGTGTAGGGCAGACAGAGCATGTAGGAGTCTGTTGGCAGACTTGTAACACTGTTTGCACTGGTGTGCACGCGTTTTAACCCGAATAGGCAGATCCTGAACCGTGTAAGCATGTGTGCATGCGTGTAAGCCACTGTGAGCGTGTTTCTGCTGGTATGCACGCTGCTCCCCCCTGAGGAAACAGAAAGGAAAAAGGAAGCAACAGAATTAGTAGGAAGCTAGCAGGGAATACTGCTGGAGCTAGCAGGTGAAAACAATTAGAAGCAGGCAATTACACAGGCAGAATAGTAGCCCAGCCCAGCACTTAAAACTCTGCAAACAGCAGTGCAGGATGTTTCTCTCAAGAGACACCGCAAGACAGGAGTAAGCTATTAGAAGTGAAAACTGAAAAAGCTTAACTCAGAGCAGAAATGTTAGGGGCTGCCATAGCTGTCATAATGAGACATAGGCAACTTGCTGAGGGTGGTGTCAATGCAGATGGTGCCAGACAACCCACAGTGAGGAGACGGAGAAGAGTGTACAGGCCCAGGGTCACCTACCACGGGTTACATGAGCTGGAGATAGTAGAGTGCTATAGAGTGGACAGAGAGCTCCTGCAGCAAATAGTTGAGCTGTGCAGGCCACGCCTCACACACAGAACCAAGAGAGGGGAACCCATCCCAGTGGAAACCAAGGTATGTGTTGGCCTAAGAATACTAGCAACAGGTACCTTCCAAAGACCAACTGGTGATATGATGGGGATATCACAAGCATCAGCCTCCAGGGTACTGCACCAGTTCCTGGATGCCATGTCAGCACATGTCAGTGATCATGTATATTTCCCCAATGCCCATGAGGTATTGGCCAGCAATATGCGTCTCTTCCAGCAAATAGCGGAATACCCTAAGGTAGTGGGTACAATAGACTGCATGCACATACACATCAAAGCACCAGCCGGTGAGCGGGGTAGGGCCTACATTAACCGCAAGGGCTTCCCCTCCATCAACTGCCAGGTCATATGTGATGCCCAGGGCATAATAATGAATGTGTGTGCTGGCTGCCCTAGGAGCTACCATGATTCCCACATCTGGCATTTGACGCAGCTGTACCAGACATTTGCCAATGGGGACATCCCACATGGACACCTAGTGGGGGATGCAGGTTATGCACTGGAGCCGTGGCTGATGACACCCATCAGAAACACACACACACCTGAACAGGAACGCCATAATGAGGGACATGCACAAACACGTAATGTAATAGAGCGTGTGTTTGGTCTGCTCAAGTCACAGTTCCGGTGTCTGGACACATCTGGAGGAGCCTTGCAGTACACACCAACTACATGTACCCAAATTGTCATGGTATGTGCTATGCTACATAATATGATCTTGTGAAAACAGCTGCAGCAGGACCAGCATAGGGCTGGGCCAAACAGCCCCCCACCATTGCCAAGGCCATCACAGGCAGAGCGTGACTCGGAGGAGGAACAACCTGAACCTGCCCCAGTAGGCAGAAGGAGGTGTGCCCAGTATGCCCTGGCCTTGGCAAAGAGGCAACGCATAGCACATACACTGGCTCAGTAGGAACCCTGGGAATGATACCCCTCTCTGACTCACTCAAATAATAACAGGGATGCCTAAAATGACATGACCTGCTCACAAATATGCGCATCCGACAGAGGCAGCCCTGCAGCACCACCTGAGGCATGAATGCCATGTGTTAAGTAATGTAACACCATGTACTATATGCACACCTGAGGACCCTGACTAACATCCACCCTCACCAAGCATGAAGCCACAAAATGACGATGGGATGATCAATTGCAATAACTGGCTGAAGTAATGCAGTTAGTCAAAGAGGAGCCAATGTGTTCCAGCCTGGGAAGACATGCGGAGCATGACATGATGCACCACCTGCTAGGGGTGGCGTGCACCTATCAATCCAGGCCCCATGGATACTGTCAAAGGCTGTCAGTACCCACAGCATGCCCTGAATAGGTAAGTCTCAAAACACAAACCAACCTTCATAGGTACCACAAGGGATAGGAACCTAGATGTAATGCTACCCAATGCCAGAAGTCTAAACAGCAAGATGTGTGCAGTGTAAATGCACACAGTATAGAGAATGTAGATATCAGTCCTGTAATAGAAAACTGGGTCAAGGCTCAGATCAGCACCCTAACACTACCAGGTCACACCTCATACTGTGCTGTACAGCCGCAAAACATGGAACAAGCTACAAAAGGAGGGTGACTAGCAATAAATGTCAAGGATAACCACACCCCCATGTTGGTACCACAACAAGAAGCAGCATGGATTAGCCATGGTCAAATACCAATGGCTAAAACTGCCTCCCAGTATATAGCCTGCTGCAGACTACTGTCCTAATACCAGGAACTGCACCTGGCCAATGTTGGAATACATGAATATATCAAGCCCCCCAAACCACATTATATTGCTTGACTGAAAATACCCAGACATACACTGGGAGCCTTATACTAGCACCAACACAGTAGGAGAAAAGTTCCCAGAATCCATAAACCAAAATGCCCAGGAACAATGTACCACTCCCAGAAGAGGGGTAAGCATACTGGATGTGATAATCAGCAACATGTGTACTGGATGGCAAGATGAGACGTGTATCCCTCACTGGTAAGACCAGACCATAGAGTAATGACACTGGGTATACACATCCCAACCCCAGTCCCTGGCCAGAATACCACAGTGAAAAACATGTGTAAAGCATAGGTTGCACCCCTCCAAACCGATGAGGAATCCACGAAAGGCCCTGTGCAAGTGCAGAATATGGGACACACCGCAGAACATGTTATACAGGCATTCCATGAACACAGCCAGGAATGCTTGGAGTATGCAATCACAAATAACAGCAAGACACAATGCCATACACACAGGCATCTGGCATGCTGGACTCCAGCCATTACCAAACCATGCAAGAGAATGAGGAAGCTACTACATGATAGAGCAAACATAAAAAGGGAAGTAATCACTGATCAGTAGTATGGCAATAAAATATGTCCACACATACAATCCACTAAGGCCAGCCACAACAAGTAGAATCTGTGAATCCAGAGGCAATGTGACACCTGGCCCAAGTACACAGACAACCCACAACTCCCCCCAACAAATACAAATATATGTGAGAGATGCAACCATGTATCCAAACCGGAGGCTGAGCTCAGTACTGTCAAAACTAGTCAGGAGGAGAAGGTAACCACATACACCACAAACCCAGTCCCACATAGACCTATCACAACTGTAAACCAAACACATAAACACAGAAAAACATTCCCGGAGGCCCTAATTACAAACACACCACACCAACAGAAGCCTCCAAAGCAGATCCCAAGCAACCACAACCTCCAAACATAGCACATGCAACACATAGTACACAAAGCTGGTGTGCCAAACAGTTACAGGCCAGAAGGAGAAACAACATGCCTGATACAGTTGTAATTGGTGTCTGTATAGGCAGACACACTGCTGTCCCACTCACCAGACTGAACAAGGGAAAGGGTACAGTAAGCTGCCTGTAGGCTGCCACAATATGCCACATAACACAAGTACGCAGGTCACCCCAAAGCAAGCAGAAATATGATGCACTCATTGTCCATGCTGGTGTGAATGACCTGAGATGTACCTCCCTGGACTACATGAAAGAGACATGGATGAGCTCTCTGAGTATGTACCCCAGGCCGGTATGACACTGGCTGTTTGCAGCATTCAACCCTCACCAAGAATGATGCCACAGTACAAACACAGAATGATCATCTTTAACAGGTGGCACAGTTACAGCTGTCAGTCCAAGAGGGTCTAATGTCTGTCTGCTTGAGATGTCATGCATGACAAGCCATGCTGCTGTTCCAGGGATGGCTTGCACCTGTTACCCCTGGGCGTCTGGATACTGGATAAGGCCTTTGCCACCTCCCTAGAGCCGTATGTAGGCAAAGCCAAAAAGACTACCCACCACCCTAGAAAACATAAGTGGTAAGAAACATAAGGGTAATGCTGACCAATGCCAGATATGTAAACTGCAATATGCATGCCCCTGAGGCACTTCCCAGTATGGAGCAGTGACAGAAGCCTGCTGCAAGCCTACTGATAGCACACCAGCACTACCAGGTTATACCACATATCATGCGTTATGGCCCCAACACCTGGACCAAAACATCAAAGGAGGGGGAGTATCCATATGCAGCACAGACACCCATATGGCCAGGTAACTGACAATGCACAAAGCAGCTGAGACCACCCATGTGCACCTAAGTGTAGTCAAAACTGCTGTACAGTCTGTAGCATGCGACAGACCACACTCTCACACACAAGAACTCCACCCAGACATCCTGAAGACACTGGACAGTATGAATGTCCCACCAAATACCAGACAAGGTACTCACAAATTACCACATAGGTGGTAAACCATTATGTATGCAAGGAGTAATCAGGGACCTAGGGACACAAGTCGACAGTAATCTGTCATGTGACACTCACAATGCCACTGTGGCTAGGAAGATTATCGATATTGGACACCGTATCATGAAAGGATTCACATCTACATCAACAGAGGTCACTGTGCCCCTGTACTGTTCCCTTATCAGACCCATAATCTAGTACAATGACTCATATAGGATGTACCGTACGTGACACCTGCAGCAGTTCGGAAGACCTCAAAGGTACCCCACCAAGAGGATAAAGGGTGTCAAATATATGTCATATGCTGCCTGGCTGTAGTCACCCCAGCTGAATGCAGTCACAGACTGCCTACACAGAGGCATTGTATGTCTCTTGTACAAGGCCATGTCCAACACAGGAGTAATGGACATGCTCCACCACAGGAAATCAAAGCCATTGGAGCTGTGAGAGTGACAGATGTCAGCCTCAACACATAATGAAATAGGATGTGCTGGAGGGACAGATACATAACCCAGAGGCTCCCCACACCCAGAAACAGGATCCCAATCCATGTTAGGCAGAGCCCCTCACTGACACCCCTCAACAGGAATATTGCCAAGTGGATGGATGATCGTACATGTATACTGGGGGTCTTCACTGTGTCACGACCAGACAGAGGCACAGTAAAGAAAATCATAAATGGCCATAATAGTCACATAGCAAGGGGCGAAAGACACACACACTCTGGCTTGGCTTACTAATGCCCTAGGGTGGATAGCCTAGTATGAACCCATGAACCTATGAAGATACAAATTGTACAGGACACTAAGGATAATTACAAGGCTTACTTAACTGATGGTAGGAACCATGTTGGGAATCCACAGATATGCTCGGAATCACACAGATATTACAAACAACATACCAAACACACACACATATTGCCAACATACAACCTGACAGGTGCAGTGCAACCCCCACCCAGAATGCAAAATATCTATCCCAGCAGACTGCTGGTCCCCTGACATTGCAGATGCTGAGGTAACAGCCATCATCTGCAAAGCAAAACACACAGCAGCAAAGGTATGTGATGGTGTCCTGGGCTGAGGCCAACATGGACTCCAAGAATAATGGAATGCCAAATCACACTACTGCCCAATGTCAGCCTTACCACAGGATATGTACCCAAAGAACAGTGTACAACAACAGTGGTCCTTCACAACAAAGGTGTTGCCTGAATGGATAATGCAAACTACCACAACAGGATCCTGACAAGCTTGGTCTGCACAGCTATGGAAAGGATCAGTATGTACCGCAGACATAAAGCTATCATGGACCTACTGATACCAGACCCTACACAGTGTGGCTGTCGTAACTGCAGATCCTGCCCCTAAACATGTTTGACCCATTTGAAACAGTCATTAAGGTAATTGATGAGGGCAATGTGGTCCACACAGCATAGCTGGACCATGCATATGCTTCCAGACAATACCCTACAAGTTCAGTATGGATATGTTCACCAGCTTAAATATATACCCCTATGTCAGTAGAGGGGTTGCAAACCAGACTAAGGACAGAACTGACATGGTCAGACATGCTGCATCCATGTCAGACTTCAAAGCAGATATGAGTGGCATCCCACAAGGCTTGGTCCTGGGACCCCACCCTGTTCTGTATATATGTCCCATAGTTATAGGCCAACATGGAAGGACTGTGACTAAACATGTATGCAGAGGAGTACAAACAGCCCACCATATCTGACCCCCAGCTGACACAAGCAACCCACAAAAGGGCCACCTACAAACAGACAACTAGAGCCATAGCCATGTCAGCAAGCTAATTGCAGAACTGTGTATAGACAACCACCGTGGATATACAGTAAGTGCCCACAAATTACCACACAGGTGTTAACCCATTACGTACCTAACATGTAATGAGAGACCTGGGGACACAAGGTGATAGATATCCTGCACTGGACAAACATGTGGCTGTAGTGTTCGCAGAAACATATCATATACCCACCCAATCATGAAGGTTGCCAGATGTAGATAAGGGGAGGTCACTGTGGCTCTGCAGTCATCCGTCATCAGCGTCACAATTGACTACAATAGCCCCTGTGGGAAATACCTCAGCAGACATCTCCATCAACTGTAAAGTCCACAACAGTACCCCACCAGGAGTAGCAAAGAGCATGAACAGATGCCATGTGTTGCCTGAGTAAACAAACTGCAGCTCCACACACTGCCATACTGCCCAGCCAGAGGCAAGCTGTGCCTGATGTATGAAGCCATGTCCAAGCTGAAATCAATGAACATGCTGCACCTTGTACAATCTGAATGGCAGTGAGCTATGCACATGAGAGACCTGAACCCCAGCACTGACATACATAGGACAAGCTGTACAGAATGATCCATAACACAGAAGTCACCCCCACTCTTGAGTAAACTCCCGGTACAGGTTAGCCAGAGAGTCACCTATTGACACCCCTCAAGAGGAATCCCGATGAGTGGATGGGAGATGGTAGGTTAACCCTGGGTATCACTGTTATGTCAGAGGTAGACGGAGGCACAGTATACTAACCATGACATATGTCATGGAAAACTCCAGTTACAATGTGTGTCGAAGGACAAACACACCCTGTGACTAGCATCAGAAATGGCCTAGGGAACATCGCTAGTGTTTGCCAATGTCCACCTATGTTGTGGAATACACTACCAATGTTGGATGAGCCTGGTGTAGGTAGTCCATATCTGAACATAATGCAACATGGTCATATGTGCACAACTGGCCCCGACACAGTCTGTTGTGCTCACTATGAAGATGTCAAGCAGTGATAGGACTAAAGCCCTGGATACTGTCCACCACAGTGAAAGTACTGAACCAGTACACTATACGGTACTACAGTGTTAGGTCATTATGAAAGTATGTTGACAACTGTCTGCAAAGTATCCCATGCAATCCCTGCATGCACAGTATAATCCCTGTTGTGGCAGACACAAAGCAGTTGGCCAGTTAGTACACAACATGACACCCAACACACAACCATAAACATGAGATATTGTTGAAGTTCACACACACCCAAATATGTGGTGGACTTCAGAGTGCAACATATGGAAAGCTCACACTGGGCATGCTCGCACACTTTGATAAATGAGGCATATGTCAGACAACATGCCATGGAAAGGCTGAACTGGGCATGCTCACACACTTAGGCCATATCTCCATTTAGCAGTTGGCCACACATATCTGGTATTTGTACGTGTCATTCCAGGAACCAACCACAACACAGCAATCTGCCCAGTGCACACAGTAAATGACTACAGAGACATAAGTGATATAGTGGATCGCCATATGCAAACATCTTCCACAGATACACAAGTTGTTCATAGGAACAGGGAATGCTATGGCAATAAAGACCTGCAAACAGTAGAACAGCACAACAAATATTGTGCATCTGACAATTGAACATATGGGTGTAGAGGTCAATACTAGGCTTGTTTCCCTAGGGAATGACAGCTTAGCCAAAGTGTGCTTGGCATCTGCATCCCCAGTACAGTAGGCTACTGTGCCACTGTAAAGTAGGTCACATAAGGCAACATGTGAGGCTAGTGAGCTGTGCCTCTGTCAAGCAGGGGCACAGTGGAGATCCCAGGGTTTGAATGTGCTAAGCCACAGCCATGTTGTTGGTGTGTGCTGGAAGAGGGTTGCTGAGGACCTCTAACAGTAAGTGGCCGTCAATAACAGACTGAGGGGAGCCCTATCTGCATTGTCTGGACAATTCCACTGTCAACACTGTGTTGTGATGATTATGTGGGAATGAAGTGTCGTGCCGGAACTGTTCACAGATGTCCTCCCTCTGTGGGCTACAGCTCTGCAATGTATTAGCTCACTCTGTCTGTTGGACAGCTCATATATGGCTGGTGTACACCTGACAGGTGTCTTGTTGTGGAGCAGTCATGGGTATATGTGGGATAGCATGATCAATGCAAACCTTACACATGCTCATAGAATGCAATTGTCAAGGATTATGCTGAGTGGCCAGTATAGTCCCCCAGCATGGGTCCTTTGAAGTTGTCCACCCCAGTCTTCACAAGTGTAGAGTCTGCTTGTACTAAATACAGTTTGTGTGCAGTGACAACCTTGCCTGGGGGTGGGGATGGGATATGGATGTCCAGGGAAAGGTGGGTATGGTCAGATATCAACAATGGTGGTCTACCTCTGGTGTGGAACAGTGAGTACCCATGTTGCAGATGGGCAGGTGCAATATGTATTCCCCCATGTGGCTGTGGTGTGTGGTTCTGCCATAGCACATGGACCCACAAATTGTAGTGGCTGTAGGGTAAAGTGGTAGAGGCCTGAGTAGTTCTCACACACAATATGCCTGTACCTGATGTTAACAACTGGAATGGTGTATGTGAACACCTGCATATCCCGGCACTGTTCCCAGGGAAGCTAATTGTTTGTCCTGGATGTGGGAGTGGTGTTCTGGACTGGTTGTGTTGTGTGTTACAGGTCCTGTGGTCACGAAGCATGGTATAGAACATAACCTGCCAGTGCGATGTGCATATCTGACCCTGACGTAGGTGGCTGCAAATGCATATATATGCTATCCCCCACCTGACAGGTAGTACTAGATGTACATACCTCTGTAGAAATAAAGATGTCAGCACCCTATAAATACTGCAGGTGCAGGCCAGATGCCCAGTAATTCGGTTAGCATGCTCTGCTAATGTGTCTCCCTCAAGTGTCATAATATAGGTAGGTAGGAGTTCGAACCATGCAATTGCTCAGTGTGTGTGTGTGTGTGTGTGTGTGTGTGTGTGTGTGTGTGTGTGTGTGTGTGTGTGTGTGTGTGATGTGTGTGCAAGTCTGTGTGAGGAAGATGTCCCTTTTGGCAACTGTGAAAGCACTCTACAGGATGCACATTCCCCTATCTAAGCACGGATGATGTCAGCACCCTATAAGTACAGCAGGAGAAGGAAAACCTCCCAGTAATTTGAATAGCGCGCTCCACTAATGCATCTGTCATGAGTGTCATAACATAGTTAGGTAGGGGTTTGAATCCTGCAACTGCCCAGTCTGTGTGGAGGGGGGTTAGTGTGTGTGCACATCTGTGTGAGGGAGATGTCCCTTTTGGCAACTGTGAAAGCACTCTACAGGATGCACATTCCCCTATCTAAGCACGGATGATGTCAGCACCCTATAAGTACAGCGGAGAAGGTAAACTTCCCAGTAATTCGAATAGCGCACTCTGCTAATGCGTCTCTCTCAAGTGTCATAACATAGTTAGGTAGGAGTTTGAAACCTGCAAGTGTGTTTGTTTGGATGTGGAGAGTTTGTGTGTGTGCAATTCTGTATGAAAGACATGTGCTTTTTTGCAATCAGGAGATCACACTACATGATGCACATTACCCTTTCCAAACACTGATGATGTCAGCACCCTATACATACAGCTGGAAAAGAGACACCTCCCAGTAATCCGAATAGCGCACTCTGCTAAAGCGTCTCTCTCTCAAGTGTCATAACATAGTGTGTGTGTGTTTGGATGTGGGGAGTTTGTGTGTGTGCAATTCTGTATGAAAAACATGTTAGTTTTGGCAATCAGGAGATCACACTACATGATGCACATTACCCTTTCTAAACACTGATGATGTCTGCACCCTATAAGTACAGCTGGAGAAAAAACACCTCCCAGTAATCTGAATAGCACACTCTGCTAAAGCGTTTCTCTCTCAAGTGTTATAACATAGTTAGGTAGGGGTTTGAAACCTGCAAATGGCAGGTGTGTGTGTGTTTGGATGTGGGGAGTTTGTGTGTGTGCAATTCTGTATGAAAAACATGTTAGTTTTGGCAATCAGGAGATCACACTACATGATGCACATTACCCTTTCCAAACACTGATGATGTCAGCACCCTATAAGTACAGCCAGAGAAAAGGAACCTCCTAGTAATCCAAATAGTGTGTTTCGCTAATGCGTCTCTCTCACGTGTCGTGACATAGTTAGGTAGGGGTATAAATCCTGCAAATGGCAAGTGTGTGTGTGGGGGTAGTAGGGTGTGTGTGAGAGAACAGATCCTTTTGGCAAATACTACAATACACCAGATGCTGCATATTCCCCCAGTAAACACAGGGGATGTCACCACACTATCAGCACAGTCAAACAGGGCTAGTTGGCCAGTAATGCCAATAGTGCGCTCTGCTACTGGGTCTATTACCATTGTCAGAGTACAGATAGGTATGTTTTGGTAACCCACAACTGCCACGTGTGGTTGTGTCACACATTATGACCTTGTGTGGGTCTTTGTGCATAACAATGCATGCCATTGCCTAAACCAGCAATGGCAATGCACACATGATGTATGTGTGTGACACATACACATAAATACCTGTGACCTGCAGTAGTTACCATGTCTGACATGTGCCTCGAGTGGATAAATGGTATGTGCAATGCATAACAATATGACTGTGTCTTACTGTGCAGGGGCTGCACACGGTATGTGTCTATACAGTGTGGGTGTATATGGTAAAATACCTACAGCAGGGGATACACATCTGGTCTGGGCCATATAGTCTACATGTAGTCGATGTACAGGTGCTGCATGTTCCCACCTGTTGTGGGAGTGGTAACATGTTATTCCACTGCAATTCAGTGACCACATGCTGGGAACCCTTCAACTAGTGTGTTGTAGCTACAGTAATGCTCACGCGCAATGTTTGGCTGGATACAGTCCAGCCATATCAAGACAGTTCTTGAGACTGTCATATTGCCAGTGTTGTTATGGAGGATAGGTGGGTTTCCTGTGTATGGGAGGGTTGTGTGTGCCAGGCTATGAACCAGACGGCAGTCCGACACACTGTTAGCTGCACATGAATAGGCCCTGATGCTTTGTGCTGTGCCAACAACCTGGAGGTGTGTGTATCTGTGGTGCCTTGGGATACCACCCCCCTGTCCATGTGTGTTACATGTGTAGGGGACAACAGGCATTGTATGAGGTATAACCTGGCAGTAATGGGTTGCACCTGTGAGCCATGAATCAGGACTCTGGTACTGCACAGACATTGCAGTTCACCGTGCTGAGGACAGTGTCCAGTGCATGCATCTTGCGGTGTACACTGCTGGTGTTGTGTAGCATCACTGTTAGTGTCCTATCCTGTGTGATACCCATGGAGGTGGCTATGTAATCCGTGTCCTGCAGCATAAGGCAGTATGTGTGTATCAAGGGGCTTCACCAATATACATTGGCCCAAGGGTGTCACGTGCAAGCTGCCCCTCGCAAATCATTGTGGCTTCCCTAGCATGTAAGCACACGTTGACAGCCAGTGGATACCCTATGAATGACATTGGAGATTGAGCAGAATGTAGACATAGAACACCCTTCCTACATATAGTGGTAGCATACCTGGTGAGGGTATGATGGCAACCAAGATCAGGCTCATACTGGCCCGTGCCACATGCTGAGAGATCCCTTCTATGTTCCATATCATGTAGTCCAGGGAGGTATGTCTCAGGTCATCCATAGTGGCATGGTCAATGACTGAGTCATATGTGTCCATGCCTCTGACTGACCTGTATGCATGTGTTTTATGGTGGACCATAGTGCCCCACAGGCATATCACTGTGACCTTCACCATGTACAGCCTGTTGAGCGGGACCCCACTGCAGCGGCCAAGAGAGGTACCTGACACATCTGTAGCAGGTGTGTTGTGTAGCCCTACAGGCTGTGAGTGTGTGGCACACGGGATGTGTGTGCCATGTGTGGCATGTGCTCTGTTCCGACGTAACGTATGCCTGTGTGCCAGCTGCGGAGGTGTGTGATGCTCAGGCAGGATGCTTTTCTGAGTCTCCAAGTATGCCCCAGTGTGTTCAGATTGCTGTCAGTGCGGGTCTATGTCTGACTGGTATTGTAGTCACTGTAGTATGTCATGCCACCTGACAGGGTATGGCATTACTGGGTTCAGAGTGCTCAGTCCCCAGATTGGCTATGTAGTGGCATTCCACACATGTGTTGTACATTCCTGGCCAGGGGTGATGGTTGACTGCATACATGTGGCAGCTGTGACATTGCCACATGACTCACATAAACCACAACTGGACCATAGAGGTGATTCACAGGTTACCTTTGCACATGCTACCCTAGTAGTGTGATTGCCATGGTGATTACCAAAACATAGGACCAATGGGGAACAACATACTGAAGGTGTGTATGTGTGGGTGTACTGCTACTGTTTCATAGCACTGGCATATATGACTGCACACATGGGTAAATGCCAGGTAAGACATGTGCAATGTGTCACAGGCAACGTACATGTGAACAGGACAGACAGTGATGTTTTGTCATGTGTAAACTTGGCATACATATCGTACGCTATGCAGATGTCACTAGGAGTCCACAGAAGCACTGTAACTCTGCATTGCAGGTGGAAGCAGTGTTCCAGGGAACCCCAAGCGAACATGCATGCAAACAAAGCTATAGTAAGCAGGGCTGGAAGTAGTCCATTGTACAACAAAGAAGGGGTAACACTAACAGTAGGTAACAGTGCAAATATGTAGGCACTATCAACATGTACCCAGGAATGCACAGCGCAGATGCCCATGGTAGAACTGATATTATGTCATAGTTAATTGTGATTTGGATTACATTGGTACTGCACACATATCAACATGCGCAAACATCCACATTGCATAGTCGTTGTGGGCAACTTGCCACCATTACTGTACATGTCCATCATTGCGTATCACTACTTGCATTAGCTTCCCCCCTGTGCTACCCATGTATGTGGCTATCTGTTGACATCCTTACCACCGGTATGCAATAATGTGCATCTGTTACACTTTGGTACGTAATATGGGTGCAGATAACAATTCAGGACAGTCATACGGTTACTGCATCAAGCATGCTGGGATATACACACAGTCATATCAGCACACTGTACTGTTACCAACATGATACTACTAATACACTTCTATGTAGTCACCCTGTGCATCAGCAATGTGTTTACCTGTTCCTGCACTGATGTTGGAGATTGCAGGAGGTGGCACAGTTTCATCATATGCACAGGGTGTGAATTAGGTATGCCTGAGTCTGCCACTGATACCACCAATTGACATGTGTGTGTATGTGTGTTGGTGAGGGACAGCAGTACAGGGTGGGGCACTGTTGGTGCAGTGTGTGCATGTATGTGGTAGCCCTAGGTGTTAACATTTCGCATGTGTGTATGCACACAGTTCCACCTCATGGCTGCCATATACAGGGGTTTGTGGACAGCCACAGACTGCACCTGGCAGGTCATACAGATCAGTGTCTGTGGGCATGGACACGGTACCTGTGCCTGGAAGGGGTGCTACGGACCATATCCGGTACTAAGCCAGACTGGGTACTGTCATCAGAAGCGGGAGTGTGTTGACTGGACACAGGTCCCTGTTGGGACTGTCCAGAGCCACGTGCACGTGGTCTCCTGGGGCATTCTAATGACAGCACAGACCCAACATTGCTGGGGCTGCTGCTGGCACTATGGGGGTGTGCGCGGGCCTGTTGTCATCCGCGCCGACTGCCAGCTGCTGCTGTTGCTGGCATACGGCCAAGTCGACGCTGCAACTGCCCACCATTGCCCTGGCTCATGGACATGTGGTTGTGGAACTGCTGTAATATGTCCCCACAACATCTGTCTATGACATTGGTGAAATTATGGATAGCATCCGCGATGTCACGCATACTGTCAGTCATGGCTGTGCGACATGCTCTCAGCTCCCTCAGACCCTGTCTGGTGTACCTTTCCATACGCGACTATGCCTGCATGACAGCCCAAAACATAGCTGAGGTTGACAGACCTCTCTGGGCACGTCTGCCAGAGGCAGTATGCCCACGGATGCTCCCACGAGAACCCATGGGCAACTGTTTGTGTGGTACCATCGCAGGACCCTGCCCATGGCTGCTGTGTGGGGAAGCATGTGCCACAGATACCACATTACCCTGGTCAATGCCCACTGTATCCTGTCCATCACCTAGGGACAATGGTGACATAGGATGTACTGGCAGGATGACTGTGCGCAATGATGGGGTTGACAGCTGTGTACTGTCAATTGGCTGACCAATGGCAGACCCTTACACACCTTCCTGTGCCATTACACAGATATCATCATTACCAGTACCTGTGGCACCAGATTCAGGTTCCCTGCTGCAGGACACCAGAGCAGCACCAGAACCTGTGGGAGGAAGACAGGAAACACAGTTTACAGTGTCCACACAATGTTACCAGTGATGCACTTATGCACACATGCACACATGGACACATGCACACGTGCACACATGGACAGAGGCACACATGCACACATGCACACGTGCACACATGCACACGTGCACACATGCGCACATGCACACATGCACACGTGGGCACGGGTACACATGCACACATGCACACATGCACACATGCACATGTGCACACATGGACACAGGCACACGTGCACACGTGCACACATGCACACATGCACAAGTGCACACATGGACACAGGCATACATGCACATGTGCACACATGCACACGTGCACACATGCACACATGCACACATGCACACGTGGACAAGTGGACACATGCACACATGCACACATGCATGCATGCACACGTGGACACATGCACACATGCACACATGCACACATGCACATGTGCACACATGGACACATGCACACATGCACACCCCGCAGTATACACACAGAGCACTACTGAGTTACACTAGTATTACTAGCACTATCAGGACTATTATAGGCATTGTTAAACACACTCACCAGCATGGATGGCCTGCCTTGCTGTAACACCGGAGGGACCTGCAGAAATGAGGAGATTAATGTCAGTGGGCACAACTGTGCCATTGATACTGCATATGATACAGTGCAGTAGTACACCAGTTGCCTTTCACACGTCAGCTGCTGATATTGCCAATATCACACCTGCAAAATTACATACTATGTTGACAGCTACATACCACGGACACACCTTACACATGCATAAACTAACAGTGTACAGAACAGTCAAGTGTACATATGGCATATTACCTGCACGCTCCATGTCATGCTGCTGTGTGGATCCAGCCTCCATCATGATGCAGGTGTATTGCTGTTGCTGTTCCGGGGCTGGAGCCACAACACTTAGGAGTAGCCCCTCCAGTCTGGTGAGGGGGGGATGTGTGGCCACCCCACCTGCTGTGGCAACCTGTTGCCTGTGGATATCCGATGCACGCTGATGGACATTTCTGATTAAATCACTGCAGTGATGTCGTACCTGCTCATATGTCCTATTATGCGTGCCAATGTCATTTACCCTACGGACAAGGTCTTGCCACAGTGCAGCCCTCTCCTGCTGATTCTGGCTGGTGCGGGAAAACAGTATGTCATAATCCCGCACCAGGCTCTGGTGTATCTCCTCATCTTCTGCTGCAGAGTTGGCGGGATTACGCTGACGCGCCATCTCCCTGGAAGAGAACACAAACAGGATATCAGCAGACTATGTCAGCAATATATGGCACACATACTAATCATGATACTCAACTGTAGTGATATACTACTACTCCCATATGTAGCATGTGTGTGTCTCTTGGTGGATACACAAGTACATGGCCAGATATCAGTGCTCAGCCAACACCTGTGCAACAATACCTGACACATTCCATACAACATAGTAGCATGCCCCATCGGTCAGCACCCTGCGGCAGGTCCAATGCACAACCTCACTCTGGGGGATCATACCAAGGTACTGTATGTGAAACGCCATCCACTAGTGTGATCTGGACACAAGTTACTCAGCCTGGATATACATATCCCACCACCACCACCAGCACAGTAGACTACTTTGATATGTATGTGATTAGACAGTTATTCACTTGTTAGGACTGAGATGGTATCCATCCAGCCCACTGGGCCAGTGGAAGCCACAACCCACACTGCTGACCCCTTTGCGAATGCTTCCCACGGACATCCCAAAGATTGCATGGAACATGCACACACATTTCTAACCCAGACCCTATGCACAAAGGTTAGGCATCCTGTCCAGTGGACCCCAGCCAAAGGCAGATTGTATAACAATAGAAGGAGGCTACTGCAGGACAGAGCAAATTCACATTAAGGGAAGGCATCTGTGGTCAGCACTGGTAATAAGCTACGGTCTCTCATAACAACATCCACGGCCTACTCTGGGAGGGAAATGGCCACGAACACTATAGATAACCACAAGGCCTTCTTCAGTTATGTTACACATATGGACCTAATGCCTCAGATATGCTCTGAGTTAATACACACCTACTTAACATTCACCGAACACACAGATATTGGCAACAGTCTTGCAGACAGGTTCGGTGCACGTATCCCCCCTCCTTCTCCCCCACAAGTAGAAATACTTATCACAGCTGAATGTAACCTCCCTATCATCCCACATGTCCAGGTGAGGGCCGCCCTCAACAAAGCAGAACACACAGCATCAATGTGATCTGATGGTATCCCTGGATGTGTGCTACATGAACTCCAAGAGGACATACAACCGCATATAAGACTGATATTTAACCTTGGCCATACTACAGGATATGTACCTGAACTCTGGCATACAGCAACAGTGGTCCCACTCCACTAAGGAGGCACCTCTACTGACCCTGGGAACTACCGCACCATAAGCTTAACCGGCCTGGTCTGCTAAGCTATGGAATTATTCAGTATGGGACGCATATACAGCGATATTGGGTACCTGCAGACACTTGTTCCCAGCCAGTTTGCATTTGTGATGGGCTGATCCTGTCTTTTGAACCTGGTTGACCTTTCAAAACAATCACTACAGCCATTGATGAGGGCAACGCAATCCATACAGCCTACCTGGACTTGCCTAAGGCCTTCAACACAGTACTCCACCCAGGCATCATAGACAAGCTCATTAGCTTACATGTTACTACATATGTCACATGATGGGTTGCACACTGGTTGACATACAGAATCCATAATATCGATATTGTAGGAGCCATGTCAGACTCAATGCCAGTCACATGTGGTATCCCACAGGCCTCTGTCCTAGGACCCCTCTTGTTTGGCATTTATTTCTCAGATGTAAGCGAACATGCGGGTTGTGGATGACAAAGTTCCCAGATGACTGCTAACTAAGCGCCATAGTCGTTACACCAGCTGACACACACATCCTACAGACGGGCCTCACTGCAACAGAAAACTGCTGCCAGGATCATGGCCTAACACTGACTGACATGTAATGTATAGTCATGCTCTTTTGGTGGAACTACGTGCACACAACATATCACATGGACATACCTATAGATACAGACCTATGACACATATGGAGGATTCACAGTATGCAGACTATTAACCTGCTACTTTACATTACATGTGTTTGTCGCAGCTGGTTGTGTTACCGCTACTACTGCTTCCTGCTGCTGCTGGCACGGCTTGCTACTGTCACTGCTGACAACTTAGACTCAGTGTGTGTACCGTGTGTTGTTGTTTGTGTTTTTTTTTTCTCTCACTCTCTGTCTCTGTCTCTGTCTGTCTCTCTCTCTCTCTCTCTCTCTGTCTGCCTCCAGACAGTGCAATGAGCATATTGCATGTGTGGAGTGTGAGTACAGGATGCTTTTGTAGGTATCTGCATAAGTCCATGTGATGGCCTCTGCA
Source organism: Protopterus annectens (assembly GCF_019279795.1). Lineage (NCBI taxonomy): Eukaryota > Metazoa > Chordata > Ceratodontiformes > Protopteridae > Protopterus > Protopterus annectens. The sequence continues at coordinate 1,437,377,362 of NC_056745.1, read as the reverse complement.
CCAATTGTAAGCCAGCATTTGCTAATTGCATGCAGCCAGTTGTGTACTGATTGCAGTTCTCACTGTGATTTCAGGACAGTGCTATAAAAGAGTATGTGAGATAGGCGTTGCCCTTTCAGATTGTAAGGGCGGGGACCATGCTGGTATGCTGTGGACACTGTTCTGTGAGTGTAAAGGTTAGTATCTCTCTCATGATTCAGGCTGTGTTGTAGATTCACATTTCTCCATTCCTCTCTCCTGTTTCCTGTAGTAAGTGTGTATGCACAATGACACCTACAACTATATATATATATATATATATATATATATATATATATATAGATATAGATATGTAAATATACATACATTTATATATGTACATTAACTGACATTATTACCTACTAGCTACCAACTAGCATGGCTGTTTCTGTTCACACACTACTATTATGGAAATCCACTAGTTTTGACAGTAATTCTAAATGACATGCTTTGTGTACTACACATCCTATATTCCCTTTACATTCATTCCTACTATTACATGATATATTTATTTTAGCATAATGTTCTGGTATAAGAATCATGGCTTAGTGGTAGGTCATGCAGACTACTGTTTCCAAGGTCCTGGGTTCGGGACTGACAGTGGGATTTTATTTTGCTTTTGAACTGACTACAGGACCTGTCAATCAGAGTGACTAAGGCACTTTTAAGCAGTTGTAACCGGGTTAGCGCTGGTTTGCACAGAGCTCCCACATGCGCACTGGCATTCAGCTATGCGCACACCTGCTTACAACCGCTTAACAGTGCTTACTCTGGCGTACACCCGCGCTATTTTCTTTGAAAGAAATGAAAATGGGGAGAGAGGAAAGTGGTGAAAAAGGGGTCACAAAGAGGGTAAGAGAGTAGGGAAACAAGCTTGGGATTTGCAGAAGGGATGTAGGTAAGGCCCATAGCTGCCCATTTCTTCATCAGCAACAGCTGTGCATATGTATGTAATTTGGTGTGACATTTGAAACCTTCCACCCCTGAGAGAGGTGTCAGGACAACAATAATACTTGTTGTACAGCCAATTGCAATTGATAGTTTCCATGTCCAGCAGACATGTGTGCGGAATGGGCAGCTATGTATGGGGCATAATTTTTTTGTGGGTACAGAGTGCCTTTTTTTTTTTTTTTTCAGGTGAGAGTGGTATGTCAGGTGAAGGAAGTCGGAATAGCTGGGGAGGTAGGTTGGGTAGGTCAACAGACAAGACAAATAAGACGCATACAGGGTCAGTGTATGACACGTGTGGGGGGGTTACACAATTGACGGCAATGGATGTTTGGATATCCAGAGCCCATGAGCCCACAGATGGCAACAGTGGAACTGATATCCCTACCCATGGGCAGTTGCCACTGTTCCTTCACTGCCCAGGATGGGGCTGTGCTGGGGGCTGTGTAGGCCGGGCAAGAGGCATGCCCGTAAGTTGTGCCATCTGTGCCTCAAGCTGGCGTAGGGGCCCAAGAACAGAGTCCTGGATCTCCCTATGCACCACAGTCCGGATGCTAAGGAGGGTGAGTGGTGGTTCTCCTCCGGCCACACTTGCAGAGGGGGGACGAGCCCCATTCCCTGCAGTACTTCCACCCACAGGTGGCACAGGGCGACCGGAGGAGGGTCCAGACTCGGCACTAGTGCCAGGTGCACTTGCCAGCTGAGGTGGGAGAGGTGGGTCCGCTGGAACCCGCCTTCCCTGTCATCCTATGTTTTGCATTATGTCATGACAGTTTGGGTTAGTAACATATAATACCATTCACAATTAGTTGTAACAGCATGCATTAGTATTCCCATTAACCAAACACCCAGATATTCACACCATTGAACAGCGAGGATAACACATGCATAATTTGAACAGCAATACACAGTCCAACAACATGCAGGGTTGATTGATGGCAACAGGCCATCAGGTTTGGATGTATGAACAGGGCAGATGCATCAATGGACATGCAAATATTTATGACCCAACAGGACAAATGTCCAGGGGTGTTAATTGTGATTGCACATACCATTTACACGTGGAATGGGTTATATGTGGTTATAGGGTGGGGTGAAGAAAATAATATTAACACCTTCAAATACCAATGCATATGCTGTACATTTCTAATAGCTACAGATATATACACACTACTGTTCTAACTACAGTTTCCTATATGATAACTACTTCAATTTGGTGATAGGACTGTTACTGCTACATCAATCTACATTTTATTGTTCTTCATACACATTCATATCTGGCTTTGTTCAGCTACATCATCCTGCTATATTTGCTTTATATAGCTATAGACAACTGTGGATGTTTGGTATGTCAGACAATCATACTATCTGCATATTGCAGACTGAGAGCAACATATCCAGATTTTGGGATACACATTCCAGCTGCAGCAACACTTTGAACACATTTCGCTGTTTGGTTCTGCTTCTCACATTCATTTCATTCTGTACTGACTGCAGTATACTTTATTCGGGGGTTATTACTACTTTCTTGGTGGATTCATAACTCTTTCTCACACTCTCTCACTTTATTTTCATTTTACTATTCAGGATGGTACTTACTTCTAGGCTTTATTGGCATGTTTTACCTGTAGATATTACAATCCTTTCCAGCAGTCTCACTTCTGTCATGTTTCAGTATTTCAACAGGGGTATATTTCACACATGTGATTTGCTCATCTTCTGCAGCTGTACTTTTCAGCCTGCTGCAGGTTGTGTACTATTATATTACAGGTGGGGCATCTTTATTTCAGACTTTATTTCAGACATTTTCATTTTTCTGTTTGGATTACAGACTGCAACACACTTTTGTAATCAAGCAATACTTGCAAACACTCTTACACTGTTACTTGCACATTCTATTACTTAGAGACTACACTGCACTCTTTTGCTAACTGTCATACTTTTATATTTCTTTACAGTTACTGGGAGTGGATTACTGACCTGCCTGGTGGTGCAACCACACCAGCCTATCGCCATAGGCTCTGCGGTTTGCAGAACGGACACCTGCAGCTGTAATATAAATGAAGTAATATTGGAATACACATCTCCATAATATCAGCTAGTTTAAATTCTTACATACATAATTAAATGTAACTTACTCAGTAGTGGGGCGTTGGGCATTTGCCGGGCCTCCTGGATCCAAAGGTTCAATTGGTCCTGCTTGCGTCTCTTCAGGTCTGCATGGTGGTGACGAACCTGCTCACCAGTCCTTGGAATCCCTGTGGCACTGGTGAGATCATGAGCCAACCGGTCCCACGCCTCAGCCCTATATGCTCCCCACAGGACCTGGCCCTGCATGAGTTGGGCCTCATGATTGTGGACTAGGAGCCAGACCATGTATCTGGACTCCTCAACGCCCCACCTCTGTGCTCGAAAGCAACTACCCTCACCTACTCCTGACATTCTGGCTGCAAGTCAGTTCTACAATTGTTTATGCTGTGTATTCCCGCCTATGGGGCTTATATATGCCGTTTTTCCCGCACATATCTGTGATTGGCCAATTTGGAATTGTATCAACTTCACAAAACCTGCTTTGTCATGCTCCACTTTGCATTCATTCCTATATATTTGCTATTACTGCATTTATAGGGACTGCTGTCATGGCTTAGTGGTTCAGTACCTTGACTATGGTGCATAGTATCCTGGGTTCGAACCTGGCCACTGCTTTTTATTTTTTATGACTGTCTAGACAGGCTGGGGGTGTGTCTGTGTAAAGGCAGTTTTGATACGGCTTGCTCAACATTGCCCGTTGGTTAGCTTGTTGGCGCGGTGCGCAGCTCCGCGCAAATGGGTTACGCTGGTTTACGCGTTATTTGGCTGTCAGCACGCATATTACGCTCAGCTCAGCTAGGGGCACACAGTTTCAGCATGTTAAACCACTGCTCACCTATGGGCACTCATTTTGCACCTGTTAAACCACTGCTCACCTACGGACAGATGCACTCACCTTGTTAAACTGTTGCTCAGCTATAGACACATCTGGCATTTTTTATTATTTTGTTATCTTACGTTTCTTCAAAATAACTGGACTATTTTATTACATTTTACATGAACTATGATTTTATATGTGTACATGTTTGTCAGGGACTTGTTTCATGCTTATTTTACTAAAAATAAAAATTGGTGTTGTGGGGGCTCGAACCATGAATGCCTGCTCTTCAGCTGACGTCTCTACCACTACACTATTGCTTCTTGGCTTACTTTGCATATTTACTTCTTATATCCTTTTCCACTGACTGCTAACTGTGGCTAAGCTACGGGCACGCCCGCGCAAACGAGCGCACTCACGGGCAAACATCTTTACGATTCAAAAAAATATATATATATAACGTGTTCATTTATATATTTTATGTTCATAGTCTGTGGGGGCATGTGTTGTGTTGTGTTTATTCACATTTCCATGGCCTCTGTCGTGGGTGTTTACTTTGGCCAATATTACTCTTCTGGGGGCGTGTCCGCTTGCAGGGCTCGGCCTACGGACACGCCCCCTACTATCTTCCACGGACCGTGTTAGCCTTCGGTGTGATTCAGCATGCCCTCATGCATATGCATGACATGCTGATGTCACACTGTTTAACTGCAGCCTCCGTGTAAGCCTTGTATCTCTTACACGGAGGCTTCGTGAATCCTGCCCACTGTGAATAATTTCCTTACAAATTTTCTTGAATCAATATTTTCCAGTCTGTTTCTGGTAAATTTAAGTCACCAGTTAATATTATTCTTCCTTCCTGTGTCTCATTCAAGAAATGTTTGACTTCCTGTAGGTCATCAGCACTTGACTTTGGTGGTCTATATACTCTAACAATTGTTATATGTTCCAACGTTGTCTTTATTGTCACAGTTATACAATCCATGCCACTGGTGTTATCACTGACCATGTAATAATCACAGGTCTTATAACTATCTTGAATCCCAGTCATAACACCTTTATCTGATTTTTTTATTAGAATGTCTGTTACAGTAAAAACATTTATACCCTGACAGAACTGGTTTCCAGTCATTGTTCTTTAACCATGTTTCATAAACAATAACAAAGTCTATCTTAGGTTACATAATAGTGGTATATTTTTTATAATATAGATTTTTTTGAAGTAATATGGTATTTTTATAAAGGAATAACATGGCAGATTTCAGCAGATTGTCAGTGAAATTCAGTGTACATTTATACATAAAGAGGACATATAGCATCACTCATAAATGTTACAAATTTTACATCAACAGTACATTATTACCTCACTGGGTGTAAGAGAAATATGTTTTGTGTTAGGCTTGAATGAACTATTCTTAATGGCAATATGGATAAAATTTAAGTGGAGAATTACATTTAAAGAATATGTTGAAACAGAGAGATGTAAGAGGCGTTCTAATAGGTGGGGAGATATGCAGTTTGTGTTATTAAAGTGGAGAGAGTTATTTTAAAGAGGTAATAAAGACAAATATAGACTGAGCTTTGGCACAAAGAAAGAGGAGTGAGTTATGTCAAGGAAATAATTAAGACATCTAGGATGAAATTTGGCAGAAATAAATGTGAGTTATTTTAAAAGCATAACTTTGCTATAGGTAGAAATGTGGTAACAAGAAAGGATATTAGTAGGGGATAGAATAGTAAAAAGGGAACGAATGGAGTCTGTGATGCCCTTGTTACCCAGGGGAAAAACAGGAGTAAAACAAGGAGTGGTTGTGATACCGTTTGAGCAGTGCTTTAAAGTTTGGGATTTCATCTACTAGTGTCACTTGGGTAGGGATGGTGTTCCAGAGCCTTGAGACACGGTGTGAATTTGCATGCAGAGTTTAGTGATGTGTTTGTATGTAGTAGCTATTGCTCAGTGGTGAATATTTTTTTGGGTGGTGGATAAATTTAAATGCACTAATCAGCTGAGTGTAGGTTAGGAGGTTGGAGAATTCTAGCCATTTGGCCTGTTTTAGGGCTTGACAATGGTGTACTTTACATAACAGAATGGTAGAAAATGTTGCTATCTTGTTATAACATGATGCTAGTTTTGTTTTTTTGTGTGATGTTAAGGTTAATGAGGGTGGGGGAGGCATATAAGAGGGATGGAAGTAGGTTGGGTGAGGCTTCATTTGTAAGGTATGCCTTAGTCCTGTAGAAGGATCCTAGTTTCTCATGGTCACACCTGAGTTTGTCATCTATAATTATGCCTAGAAGATTTTTTTGGGTATAGGATGCTATTTCAATTTTGGAGTTGTTGGCAGAGGTTACAGTAAAGGATTGCTTTTGGTTAAGGTATGTTTTTTTGGGTGAAAAGCACCAATGTTGTCTTGTTGGAATTAAATAGTAAGTTGTATAATTTTTTGCCAAACTTTCACTGCTGAGAAAGAGGTTTGGATGATTCCTTGGTGTTCAGGTAAAAAGGAGGCTGCACATATTAAACTGAGTCATTGGAGTATTGTACTATATCTGCTGGGTGGGTGTTGGAATCAAGATGTTGAAGGGCAGGAGTCCATGTATGGATCCCTGTGGGACTCCTATGGTTACTGGTAGAAAAGAAGAAGGGACTTGTTCCCATTTGAGAGCATGTTCCCTTTAATTGAGGTAGATAATGAACCATGAGGGGGAGGGATGGGAGAGGCTAATAGATGCAAGTTATAAGAGATGGTTTTCATGTGACATGGTATCAAATACCTTTGATAGTTATAAGACTAGAGTAGACACTAGTTTGCTGTCATTTCTATATTGGTTTATTGTATTTGTGAAATGTATGAGTACAGTTGTGCTATGGTCAGGTTTGAAACCATGCTGGGTGTTAGAGAGGTTATTAGAGATAAAATGGTGCAAGAGTTGAGGGTGGATACATTTCTCTAGAATTTTTGACAGTAGTGATAGGATAGCAATTGGCCTGTAGCTATTGAAATCTGTTGATGGGCCTCCTTTGCACACTGGTGTAATGTAGGATTGTTTCCGAACAGGTGCGATGCGTTTTTCTGATATAGACCTATGTATTAGAATAGAAACTGGAAGGGATGTAGCATCAGCAGCAAGTTGTATACCTCTCAACTGTACAGATTTTTGAAGAATGTCCACATTCTTGCCTCATATTTTTGGTCTGTTCCTTATAAAAATTGTGTTTTTTGACCAATCACTGAGATGGTCTAAGAATAAAGTCACTCATCTGCATTTCAGTTTCAGACTTCATATCCTTCAGAAAAATGCATGCTAATACAAATCCTGTTATTCTAGCAACTTTATAAGTTTATAAGAGCAATAATTAAAATGTATCCCTATTTTTAGGCCTTTGCCCCCCATTATGGCAGGCTTTGCCCAGATTTCTTACACAAAGAGGATGAGAGGTACCATTGTAGGTAGTCAGCTGTCAGTTGGTTGAGGAATAATGAGGTTGGTTTTAGCTTCATTAGAACCTTTTTAATCATGGAAGTGGGTACAGAACTAAAGTCAAATAGTAGTGGATGGTTAGGATTAGTGCAGGGTAATGTGAGGGGTGTGCTAGTTTTATAGTTGGTTAAGGACCATATTGTTTGAATGAAGTAGGACTTAAATTTTGAGGGGATGGGTCACTGGCATTGCTACTTGTTGGGGAGGGAGTAGAGGTTTGTCCTGGGTATAAGAGTTTATTTAGGGTTGACCAGAAACGTTTTGAGTTGTTTTGGTTTTTAAGTTGAAGGTTCATAGGTTCATAGGTGTGTACTAGGCTAATGGCCCTGGAGCTTTTACAAGCCTAGCCCATAGAAGTGCCCTGGCATTGTGCTGCTCAATGTTAGTTCTCAGTGCCTCTATCAAGTAGAGCCACTGGAGTGATCCCAGGCTGAACTTTCTATTTCTCATCCACTCATCAAGATTTCTCTTGAAGAGGGCCAGTGAGGTGCTCTGCTTGACATGTATGGGAAGTCTATTCCAGAGCACGGGCAGTCTCTGGGTTATGAACCTGTCCCTCCAGCATGTTCTGTTGATTGTGGTAATAAGGTTGAGGTCTCTGGAGCATGTGATGCAGAGGGATTGGGATTTGTGTAGATGTACCATTTCTAACAGAGCTGGGTCAGACATGGCTTTGTAAGTCAAGCAGAGATCGCCTGCCAGTAGACGATTTGAGACGGAGAATAGCTGGAGTTTTTTTACTCTGCCCATATAGGGCATGTGTTTAAGGCCTGGGATCCTCTTTGTGAGGTACTTTTGTGGACTTTCCAGCTTTTGCATGTGTCTAGTGAGATACATGCCAAATGGGGCAAATTACTCGATGACTGGCCTAATGAGGGAAGAGTAGAGATAGATGATCACCTCTTTCTTCCTGGATGCAAAACCCATGGTAATGAGAGACTTCCTATACTTTGGAATAAGCTACCCATCTATATCAAGCAAAGTTCCTCATTAGCACTCTTCAAGAAAAATCTTAATAAGTGGATGGGAAATAGGAAATACACCCCAGAGATCACTTCTGTGGCTCTGCTCGACAGGAGTACAGGAAATTAACTTTCTTGGGTGGCGTAAGCCAGGGAACCTTGTTGGCTAGGCTTACTTAGGCCCTTGAGCCAATAGCCTAGTAACTACCTATGAACCTATGAACCTATGTGCCACATAAAAGGACTTTCTGACCACACTGGCAATGTGGTGGTCAAAGGAGAGGTTACTGTCAACCTACGTCCCCAAATTGGTTATAACTCCTTTAGTGGTCAGTGGGCTCCCATCAATGTGGTAGTTAGTATGAACTTAATTTTCCCAAAGGGATGATGACGCATTTTTTGGCATTAACCTTAAGGCTATAGTTTCAACACCAGTCATTGATCTTAGTGAGGCCTTTCTGTAGGAAAGGTGCGAAAGTTTTGTTTATCAGGTTTGGTGTGGTGGTTTGTAAGGTTTCTAAGGTATCTAAATGTCTGAAATGAGGCTTGAAATCTATTTTGTACCAGTTGTTCTATACATTGTTTGTTATGAGCATGTTTTTTTTTCCTTGGTTAGCCAAAGTGCTGGATTGGATTTAACTCTAACTTTTATGTATTGAAGTTAGATTATTCAGGGTTTGTAGGAAGATGTTAAAGAGGGAGACTGCAACATCAAGTGTCTTAGTTTTATTATGTTCCAGTTGTACTGTCCTAAACAAGTCACAAAGATTTATTTATTGGATTTTGTAGTGTTGCATATTTGGCTGTGTCTGATTTGTTTGTTTTGGTTTGGTAACTTTTTACTACATAAGTGCACTATTTAGGTTATTAGGTTTGTTTAAGATAATCCAGTCCAGGGCTGAGTGCCTGTCAGTTTTCTTATTAATTCTTGTGGTTCAGATGAGTTTGGTAAAGCTGTACAGGTTAATAGCTTTCATAGGGGACTAATTGTTTATAGATTACCAATTTATGTCAAGCTTAGCTAGGATTATACTTTCATGGTGAATGTTGTGGGATACCCAATAAAGGATGTTTGCTGCTGTGGTGATGTTGGAACTAGATGGAACATAAATGGCAGAGATACAAACTGATGTTCTGGGATTTATTTTGAGGAGTGTTGCAAGCAGTTCAGCATTGTCAAATTTAAGTATTTCTTGAGGAAAGTACATGACTGAGTTAGTTTTTGTACAGAAAAGCAACTCTGCTTGCTCTTTTATTTTCTCTATCCAGCCTGATTATATCCAGGAAAAGTGATTTCAGTATCACATATTTTTTTATCCAGGATTCTGTGGCAACTACAGTAAACTCTCAGTTAACTGGAACTCAAGGAAACAGAACTCTCAAACAACCAGCAAAAAAAAATCGAAGAAATACAGTACAATTCTTATGTGTTGCACTTTCTGCCCCCCCCCCCACACCGAAACATACCTTATGTTTTTAGAGTTTTAGAAAGGAAGATAATAAATTCCTTCTCTCCACACCCTGAGAACACATCAAACCAAACAAATAGTATAAAGTACAGTATTAGTCAGCCTATTTTTAATAGTAACTCTCAAGCAACCGGAAACTGCAGTTATCCGGCATCTACCAATCTCCATGGGTGGCAGTTAACTGAGAGCTTACTGTACTATGTCTGGAAAATAAGTAGTTAAACAGGTATGATCATCCCGGATTTTGTTATGCATATGCCAAAGTTCTTGCATAGGATAAGGTTGGATTTGGAATTCATTTCTGGAATATTTGTGAGGATAACTAATGATGAATCAGTTGAGTTGGTTGGGTATTGTTTGAGAACTGGATTTGGCAAGAAATATGAAATTATCTACATTAAAACTCAGCTATAGCAATGCAACCCTTAAATCTCCATCAGGTAAGGAATGAGGTTGTCTTGTCTTGACTCGTATAAATTAAAAATGGAAAGCAGAATGCCAAATAGCAATTCTAATACAAAAAGAAGATGTGCTAATGTTTTCTAGGCACTGAATTAGTCTTTTGACTTTATTACATTTAGAAAGTATGACATTGTGGAATATTGGGTTAGATATAAAAAGTGACCATAATTGACCATTTAGTCTTATAGCACCTAATAATAAATTGTAACGGTCATGTAAAATGATTTAATAAAGGTCCTGGTAAGGATTTCTATAGCCAGGAATGCAAACAATCATGTTTCTGGACATAAAGTAGTCAGTCTTGCTTAAGAAAAATAGTTTTCCATAAACTGCAGAGCACTGCCAAAAGGAGTGCAAATTCTACAGACCACTTGAGGTTGTGGGTCCTGCTTATCCAACCCCTTTCTCCTTGTTGAGGAGAAAAGGGGCAAATTTAAAAATACCAATCCTAAAAAGGACTGTTAGGGAGCTAGATACCTTAATTTTTTTAATGAATTTTCCTGCTGGTCTAACCAACTTGCAGCCTGTAAAAGAGTTGTAAAGTAATCCTATTTTCATAGCTGCTTGCCTTTTCTGAATAATGCACAAAGACCATCTACAAGTTGAAATTCTGATCCTTAATTAATGATGATGAATGAGTGCTCTTTTTGAGTCTTAGGTGACATACAGTCATCTAAAGGTAAAGCAGTTATTCACACTTAAATACCAATAGATGACAGATAATCAGATACAGGTAAATTGCCATAAGGAAGTGTTTTTGTCAGTAAAAGAGGTTCCAAGCAAAATGAAGACAAAGTAACTTTTACCAAAATAATATTTCTGTTTTCTGCTTCAATAAAATTAAAATTCACCTTACAGACAAACTGTAATAAGTTAGAGCTAGGGAATTTCACCAAATCTTATTGCAACTGGAGAATGGTGCTTCTGAGCAGGGGTGTAGCCAGAAATGTATATTTTGTACTCTGACATCATTACATTATGCCCCCCCTCCCCCACCAACCTTCTATCAGTTAAAAAATGTACTCAGGTCTCAAAATACTGCCCCGTACACTTCAGAAGATGATACACTATGTGCAATTGTTGTTAATTATAGCTATATAAAGTCTAGGTTTAGATGTGCATTCTTCTTATATAAGAATTATTTGTATAGCAGTATATAGTAGACACTAATTTACAAAGTTATAAACATTCGGTGCTGTTTGAGCCACAAAGTTTTTAAGATACGCTTTGAAAAATGTATTCACTTGAGTACAGTGGGTATGCTTAGCTACACCCTGGCTTCTGTGGAACTGATTGTTTGAGATGGTGCTTTATGGACTATGATTCAATGCCATATCCTACATCCAGTAAGGATATATTATATATGCATCTACTTTGAAACATGAAAGCCCATATAACCAAACATCATATTCCCAAAACAAAAACTGAAGTTCCTGAACAGTGAAGTTTACCCAGTGTATGTAAACACTTGCCCAAACTTACACGAAATACAAACCAAAGTAAGTAAAACCCATCTAGATGGGGGGGGGACTACTCGTCCACCCCCCAACTATATATATCAACTCCAGGATCGCACTACAATGGAGAAAAAGGCATGTCTGGGTAAGTGTTAACTTACCCTGGGAAAATGTTGCCATTCAGGAATTTCAGTTTCTGTGATTTTCGTCTTGGGTAAATGATGTCCATTTATATGGGCTTCGAAGTTTCAAAGTAGACCCATTACATATACCTTCATAAAACTCTCTTCATTTTTTCCATTCATGATTGCAAAACATTTTAATTAGCAGTTTCTAGCACAGACATCCTTCATTATGTGAAAGTGGAAGATAGAAAAACAGACAGAGGGACAGAGAGACAAGCATGCATATTTGTGATGAGATTCAACACACTAGTTATAGGATGGAATATCATCTTTATAGCGTATCTTCTGCCTAGGATGTTTATTAGTGGATCATTAAGTTGAATTCCATATTTGAGTGATAACAGATGATCAAACTTTAAAACCAAACTAACTTGGGTTTTTGTTGGAAGCAACTCCCCCTTTCTATGGACATCTCCAAGAATGCATGAATCATGCAATCCCAAACAAATCCAAGTCCCTCTCCGCCAAATGTAAGCGTCCTGTCTGGTGGACCTCAGCCATAAACAAATTGTATAACAAAAGAAGGAAGCTACTGCACGTCAGAGCGAAATCCCATGAAGGGAAGACATCTCTGATCAACATTAGCAGAAAAGTACGTTCTCTCATAAAAACATCCAAGGCAAACTTTGAGAGAAAAATCGCTAAGGACACTAAAGATAACCACAAAGCCTTCTTCAGCTATGTTAGAAACCTGGTAGGAAACCCTCAGATATGCTCAGAGTTGGTTCACAACAACAAAAATACACTGAACCCACAGATATTGCCAACATTCTGGCTGACAGGTTCAGTGCAAATTTCTCCCTCCTTCACCCCCAAAGAAGAAATACTTATCCCAGCTGAATGTAATCTCCTGTCATCTCAGATGTCCAAGTGAGAACCGCCCTAAACAAAGCAAAAAACACAGCATCAATGGGACCTGACGGTATCCCGGGGTGCGTGTTACGTGAACTCCAAGAGGAGCTAAACCCACACATAAAAATGCTATTTAACCTTAGCCTTACTTCGGGATATGTACCTGAACACTGGCGTACAGCAACAGTGGTCCCACTCCACAAGGGGGGTGCCTCAACAGACCCTGGAAACTACCGCCCCATAAGCTTAACTAGCCTGGTCTGCAAAGCTATGGAAAGAATCATTATGGAACTCATAAACAGAGACATAGGGACCTACAGACACTTGACCCCACCCAGTTCGTCTTTGTAAAGGGCAGATCCTGCCTTTTAAACCTGGTTGACTTTTTCGAAACAGTCACTAGAGCCATTGATGAGGGCAAAGCAGTCCATACAGCATACCTGGACTTGGCTAAGGCCTTCGACACAATACCCCACTCAGGCATCATAGATAAGCTAAAGTAAACCCTTATGTCACTAGATGGGTTGCAAACTGGCTAAAGGACAGAACCCATAAAGTTAAAATTGCTGGAGCAATGTCAGACTCAAAGCCAGTCACAAGTGGTGTCCCACAGGGATCTGTCCTGGGACCCCTCTTGTTCAGCATTTATTTCTCAGATGTTAAAGCAAACATGGGAGGGCTGTGGCTGACAAAGTTTGCAGATGACTGCAAACTAGGCACCATAGTCGATACACCAGCAGACACACACATCCTACAAAAAGGCCTCACTGAAACGGACAACTGGTGCCGTAGTCACAGCCTTAAACTAAATGCCAAAAAATGTATAGTCATCCCTTTTGGAAAAAACAAAGTACCCACAAATTATCACATAGACAGCAAACCACTGAGTACGGAAAAAGTAATCAGAGACCTAGGGACCCAAGTAGACAGCGACCTCTCATTTGACACCCACGTTGCCAAAGTGGTTAGAAAAACATTCTACCTTGCACACCTCATCATGAAGGGATTCACATCCAGATCCAAGGATGTCATTGTACCCCTATATTCCTCCCTCATCAAACCCATGATTGAGTACAATGCCCCATTTGGTATGTACCTCACCCAGCATTTGCAACAGCTGGAGAGACCACAAAAGTACCTCACCAAAAGGATCAAGGGTCTCCAACATATGTCTTATTCTGCCAGACTAAAGAAACTTCAGCTCTATTCAGTAGCATACCGCCTGCTCAGAGGTGATCTCTGCCTGACGTACAAGGCCATGTCCAATCAGGATCTGATGGACATGCTCCACCTCAAAAACTCCAAATCCATCAGGACCACGAGAGCTAAAGACTTAAACCTCGGCACAAGTATGAATAGGACATGCTGGAGGGATAGATTCATAACCCAGAGGATTCCATTGCTTTGGAACAGGATCCCAGTTTGTATTAGGCAGAGCCCCTCACTGACTCTCTTCAAGAGAAATCTTGATGAGTGGATGGGAGATCGTAAGTTTACCCCAGGGGTCACATCTGTGTCACTGCTAGACAGGGGCACAGTAAACTAATTCTATTATATAAGGGGACCTTCATTGTGTCACTACTAGACAGAGGCACAGTATTCTAGATTTATTCTGTACATTTTTGTACCATTTCATGGGGTGGCAAAAGCCACATCACTATGGCTAGACTTACAAATGCCCCAGGGCAGATAGCCTAGTACTATACTATGAAACTATGAAACTATGAAACTAACATCACCCAGACAGGGGTCTTCATCCCAAGTGTCCTTTGTATTTAATTTAACTTTCGGGTTGCTGTACGTTGGGTAAAGAACAATTCCATATGTCATATAAATGTGTGATTTTAGCCAACTGTACATTCTTACACATTTGCAACACACAAAATATTGATTTATGGTGAGTCTCGGATAAATGGTCTGTTGTCGCTTAAGAATACACCACTTGCAAGAGATTTTCTTATTGTGGCATCAATTTAATTTTATAATGCATCATTTCCAAAATTCCAGATTTAAGTTTTCTTTGATATTCTGATTTCACCATTTAAAAAGTATAGTCAAAATCTAGTAGAAACATGACCAGTGGTATATATAGTGTAAGCTTGGTGGGTCACATGATATCTGCAAAAGTGGTGAAAACAGTTGTCCATTCTCTGCTGCATACTGTATTTTGAAAGCTAGAAGAGCCTAGCTTTTATCTTAAGAATGGAATTCTCTGTACTTACCAACCAGGCATTGCTGTTAATTGTGTACAGTAACTAGGAGAAAAAAAGTCAGTGGATGCGTATATATAATTGCAGTATTTATTTTGATCTTGTATACATATCTATCAAGCCTAATATAGCATACAGCCAAGTACTAACATATTTTTCAGTAAAAAAATACAAACCTATATGCATATATGTATCACATAGTTGTAGTCTGTTGTTACTGACAGCTTTGAATATTAGTTTTAGAAATCAAGTTTCAAAAATTTCCAGTCTGCACAATATATAAACCCCTCACATGACTTAACTCTGAGGTCATCTCCTCTATGGCCTTATCAGGCTTGGAACAGTGTCCTGGGTAGCATTTGAAATCAGCACAAACAGAAACTTCACATTTTCTTTCTTTCTTTTTCTTTCTTTCTTTCTTTCTTTCTTTCTTTCTTTCTTTCTTTCTTTCTTTCTTTCTTTCTTTCTTGATTTTAAACAATATACACACAATATAATATGTAAGTGAGAGCTGCAATATCAAAACCTGTGATGTACTGTATATTGAATAAACAACTTGTGTTATTTTCATTCCAACGAACAGCCTCTTTCCATTCCTTAACTATACCATTGCTTATCCAGACCCCAGTCAAAGTACTTTTTTTTCTGATATTCTCCATGCTTCACATTCTTCTACTGACCTAAGTAAACAAAATCCACATTTCCTTGATGTCCTTCTCATTTTCTGCTGCTTCTTCAATAGGGACATCGGACTTATAGAATTACGCTGGTTCGTCTTTCCTTTTTGAGTACAGCACAGGTCATCATATTTCCATGTGTCAGACACTGGTTACAGTTTTTTCATGTTCATGTGGTTCTTTTACAAAGCTCTGTTATCTTGTAGTGGGTAGTAAGCCTTTAAGCATGTAGACTATATTTACATGTCATCTTCCACCTCAGTTGTGGTCAGTTTTCAGTGTTCCTGTCCTTGAACATCTCTTGCATGCCTGCCATTTACTAACCATGTGGTCATAATCTAACATTTGATGGCATGTCTGTAATTTCTAATTAGCTTCCCTTTCAAAATCCTTTATTTGTTTGCATTGTATTTTTCTTCATAAATCAGGTTTCTCTTAGTGAAAGTGTGGCCTTATGTTTTAATATAGGAACAATAGTGATGGCGCTGAATAACCCAGTGTCGAAAAATCAATCTGATGCTGATCTCCAATGTTTTCTCAGGCAAGTAACACTGTCATCTGTTTGAATCACACAGGCACGGATGCGAGAGAGACTTCCTGATATCATACTATGATGTTTGATAAAGACCGCATGCACAGGAGTTCAAAGGGCACACTAGAACTCTATGTATAACTAGCATTATTAATCTGCAATGATGATGACTGCATTTCTTCTAGAGCACACGTTTTCAATGATTTTTGTCATTAGGAGCTCTACGTGATTTTCCTCTGGTCATGAATATGGAATGACGTCCTTCAGAGATGAAACAGATTTGTGTAACAGTGCTAAAAATAAACCAAGAATGGTTCAGGCTATTCAATTCAGAAAATTATGCATTCTTACAAAAAGTTTTAAGATAAATTTAAACATAAAATGGCAGATATATTTGAAAAGTGACAGCATAAGCAGCTAACAAAGTCATGTCCTTTGAAGAATGCGTCCACTTTTCTTATTTTAGGAGTTCAGTTTAGTTTATAACAATTGTCATGGTGTATACATATTTCCTTTCGGCATTATAACAGACACAAGGTAGCAGCACAAGTCTAAGTTTTACAGGTTATTATTCCAGCACAAACATCCTTTCATTCAGGAATTAATCTCTCCTGTGTGCCCAAACTCTAAATTATTTTCTTGGTAACAAATGTAAAAGTGATTAAAATAGAAGGAAACTGAAGACCAATAGAGTTAAATATTTTTTTAAGTATTTTATTCCTTTTTAAAAGAATTGAGTTTCATTCTGTCTGGTGCATTTGAACAGAAGCAGCTAGATGACCAAAATACATCAAGATAAATTTGCATCCTGAATCAGTAACTGATTAATGGGGTGGGGCAAATAGTCTGAAATAGCTGCAGCATTATGTAAGTTAAGTGGAAAGGAATTCAAATATTCAACTTCTTAACATATTCTATCAGAAATTCCTTGAAACATCCTTGAAAAACCCTTAATGCAGAGAATATTTCAGTTTCTCATCCCTTCTTATATCTACTTTATATAGCCCAGCTTCACCACTCAATTTTTTTTTCCTTCCTTCACTCTCCCCCATCTGCTTTTTCAATTTCACTAACTTTATGGGAATTACTCTTCCAGTATGCTACATTGTATTCTTTAGCTATCTTCTTTTGATAAATGCTTTTAATTCCTAACAATAGATTGCTTTTCCACTTTCACCATGTGCATATAAACAAAACTCATATCTATCCGCTACCATATCTGTATGTGTTACTGCAATTCATCTACATAAACAGAACTAATATTATGTGAAAATTGTCTTGTTATTAGCTGTTCCATCATGCAAAAGCATAATCTGTTTTAACAATATGTTAAACAACTCTGTTTCTAGGCTACAATTTTTGTAAACATTAATTTTATCTGAAACATTTCAGTGTTTTAGTGTATAAATTTATGTAAAGATATTGATTCTGTGGAACTTACCCCCCACGGCCTCAAAAAATATATATGTATATATATATATAATAACTTATCAATGGGCTGAAGTCATATATTTTCTATTAAAATAGATAGATAGTTAGATGGAGAGATAGACAGATGGGTGTTCTTTTTTGGCCTGTCTACCTGCTGACCATCATCTCACTTCAACCAACCAGCACAGGGTCTGGGAAAAAGGGACAATATTTATCAGCTATTATCCAGATGGAAATAGAGTTTGTTCAGCCATGGCTATCTGCTGGTTATCAGCCTTCTCCTGCAGTTATTAAACCAGCAAAGGGCTGGCATATATATATAAGCATTTTGATTAACAGTCAAGGATCGGTTGTCCACCTAGTGGCTAATACTTCCTGTCTTCTGCCAAACTACCAAACAGCCTGCAGTAATTCCATCATCCTAATATTCATTCTCTGGTGTGCCTCTTATAAGACACAGAGTCCTATCTGCGAATAGTCTGCATAAAGTCTGCTGAGGCTCCTCTGGTCATCCAAGCTTATACTTCTATCCATCCAAAAATCACATCAGGTTAACCCAGATATAGATTAATGCTCTCTTAAGGATTGCCTGAAGTTGCTGAATCTTTCAGCTCTGCACTGATGGAGGTGTAAATATGGGGTAGCAAACTTTGGATACCCTAGTGAGAGTCATAGGTTCATAGGTTCATAGGTTCATACTAGGCTATCTGCCCGAGGGCATTTACAAGCCTAGCCCATAGTTTTGTGGCTTACGCCACCCCTTTAGTATGGGGAACTATACCCATTATTTTGCTGTGCCTCTGTTGAGCAGTGACACTGAGGTAATCCCTGGGGTATATCTGCGATCTCCCATCTATTGGTCAAGATTTCTTTTGAACAAGGCCAGCGAGGTGCTCTGCCTCACATATACCGGGATTTTATTCCACAGCATAGGGAGTCTTTGGGTGATGAATCTATCCCTCCAGCGTCCTATTAATAGCCGTGTCGAGGTTTAAGTCTCCGCCCTTGTGGCTCTGACGGATCTAGATTTTTGAGGTGAAGCATATTCATCAAATCTGGGTTTGACATGGCCTTGTATGTTAGGCAAAGGTCACCTCTGAGCAAGCGGTAAGCGACTGAATAGAGCTGGAGTTCTTTCAGTCGGGCAGCATAGGACAGATGTTTGAGACCCTTTATCCTTTTGGTGAGGAACTTTTGTGGCCTCTCCAGCTGCTGCAAGTGTCGGGTCAGATACATTCCGAATGGGGCATTGTACTCAATCATTGGTCTGATGAGTGATGAGTATAGGGAGACTATGACCTCCCTTGATCTAGATGAGAATCCCTTCATGATAAGGTGGGCAATGTAGAAGGTCTTCCTAACTACTTTAGCTACATGGGTGTCGAATGACAGACTACTATCTGTATATCTACCTTGTTTTTCCCGAAGGGTATGACTATGCATTTTTTGGCATTTAACTTTAGGCCATGGCTCTGGCACCAGTTATCCGTTTCTGTGAGACCCTTCTGAAGGATATCTGTGTCAGATGTGTTTTCTACTATGGCGCCCAGTTTGCAGTCATTAAAGTAATTATCCTCCTTACTTGAGAAAGTAAGTTCATTTCTTCTCGATGCCATCAACTGAATACTTTTGCTTTAACATTTTTTGTTGTCACCCAGAAAAATGACCATTTGTCCTGTGAAACAGTGATAATGTCCTTCCAACCAACAAGTTGGTGGCCCCCACAGGCCCACTACATGAAAATTCACTCACTTTCATTGCACCTCAAGAAACAGTCTTGGTAACTTGTAATGTAATGAAGATTCTGAAGAAGCCTGGGAAGTGGTGTCTTACCCAATGACTGTCTTGGATCTTCCTTTCTCCCTTACTTTCATTCATCTCCCATTAAACAAACCAATGCTTCACCAGACCATTAGCTTGGAAGGAGAAGCTTAAAGCTATGAGATGTACCTGTATGGTTCTGACATTGACACCTTTTCTTTATCAAAACTTCAATCTTATGGTCTTGACTATCTGCAGTTCGAAGTTTTAAAACTTCAAGCTTGTGAAGAGAATATATATATATATATATATATATATATATATATATATATATATATATATATATATATGGGTCTAGGACTAATGGGCGAATGGCCATTTCACCGAATCTGAAAGGGCCGGGCATACTTACACAAAAGTGCTTCTCACAGAAGAAGCTCTTTCGTGGAAGTATGCCTGGACGTAGAGGGAGTTGTGGGGGAGTGACTGTTGCGGAGGTGGTACTATGATGCGGTTAAGGGAATTTTTCCCTTTTCCCCACTGCTGTGCGATCTCAGAGTGAGAATAATAAAGTAGGGTGTGTGTGGGAGGCACAACCACCCATATGGGGGGGTGCAGAGGGACTTGCCCCCCCCTGCATAAATGTTAATTTACTGTTTTTCTTCTTTTTTTTAACACACTTTAGCGAAAGTGCTTTTTCGGTGAAAAGTGCTTTCACTAAAGTGTGTTCGGTGATAATGGATTCGGACTTTTGATTTTTTGATCAAAAGTCCTATATATATATATATATATATATATATATATATATATATATATATATATATATATATATATATATATATTTTTTTTTTTTTTGGTGGAGTATTTTGGAACTCTGCATTCCATGTCCTGACATTTCAGTAGGACACTGAAATTCAAACATTGCAACACCAAATGCCATCAACCATTGTTTCTTATCTGGTTTTGATATTCTTTTTGATAGTGTCCACACTATTGCCTGGTTTTCCAACTGGAATCTAATTATTTTGTTTGGCAATTTTTCCTCCCCATGCTAAGCCACCAGATTGTGCCCACGCCCTCTGTCAGTGACAGTGGAACTGTTCCCATGTCAGAACTTCACCATCTCTGCTCCAGCTGTATACCATGAAGTTCCTGCCAGATCCTCATTTCAACCATTGTATTAAGTAGAAGTTTAACCCTACAGTGCCTTTGATGCTTAACCTTAATGTGACTACTGATTACCTCATGAAGGTCCTACCTGGCTCTGTTGCCAAAAATGCAAAACATAATCTCTTCTATATTACATTTTCTTTGTTTAACATACACTCATCATTTCTTATAATGATTTAAGATCTCTTCTAATTTGAGCATCTGATTCTATATACTGACCTCCAGCTCCAAGAAAAGTCCTCAGATTGATGAACCCAGCAGTCCCTTTCATACTTGCTGAATTGCCTCATTGCCTCCCTGCAAGATTCTATGCACTCTTTCCAATTATTAAAAAAAGTGTGTTGATAATATACTGTTCTCCTGCTATATCTGGCTATTTCCCCAAGTGTGGTGTAATGTTGTGCTTAACCTTTCAATAGTGGAACATGCCACCACCACCCATTGGCATAGCCAGTCTCCAGCCACATGGCCAGCAGCTGCAGTCCTGTGGTCAGATCAGGAGCAAGTGAAAGGCTGATTCAATGTTCAGCTTTGCTAACCATGTGTCTTGAGTCCTTATTTTTAGTGACATTGTATCACATAGAGGAGAATATTCTACTTTTGAAGATTCTTTTTCTCTGGTGTCATTATCTGACCATCCTTTGGGGTATGATAGATGGTACCTCACTCTAAATAACGAGGAGAATGTCTTCAGCACAAACCTTAGGATTGGCATGGTAAAAGGGTACCTTGAAACACCCTATAAACCTTACATGAGGAGAACTTCTTCAGCACAAACCTTAGGATTGGTATGATAAAGGGGTACTTTGAAACACCCTATAAGCCTTACATGAGGAGAACTTCTTCAGCACAAGCCTTAGGATTGGCATGATAAAGGGGTACTTTGAAACACTCTATAAGCCTTACATGAGGAGAACTTCCTCGGCACAAACCTTAGGACTGGCATGATAAAGGGTACTTTGAAACACTCTATAAGCCTTACATCTTTAGAACTGCTCAAGCTATACTATCTCTCTGACTCTCTTTTTGTCTATCTCTCTTTCTATCTCTCTATGCATGACTACCCAGAAGCTGTCAGATCTTCCTGTAATGATAATCCCCCTTAAATAACTCCAGCAACATCTTTATGCTGCACTTTGAGATTCTGTACCAGATATTGTTGAAACTTGACCCACATCACTGTGGAAGTCTCAGGTCTTTGTACTCTCATATCTTGCGATATGTCTCTTTCTTTTATCCAGAGCAAACCCCTACCTCTGACTTACAAGTCAGGAAAGCTACCATGCACAACTATACCTTGAGATGCTGCCTAAACCTGGCCACCCCTTGCATTTTTGAAGAAAGATACTGCTGGATGCAAGCCTCCACAACAGGAGGAAACTTTTAGAAATCTACAGCTTAGCCGATACCTCTAGAGACACTAAATGTCAGCCATGATTTCTTGAGCAATCCGGACTCATTCATAGTCCTGATAGTGGTCACTCTATCAATTGTTACTAATAGACGTTTATTTGGGTGGTACTTAAACCACGTAGGAGACTTGCCATCTGTCTTTAGTCATCTGCACCTCTGATCATATGAAAATCATTCTTGACAACCCCTCAAACACTGAGTGTCCCTGATAGAAAAGAAATAAGCCAATACTAGGGCCACCAAGTTCAAGGTATTTTTCAATGGTCACAGTCTTCAGATAAAGGTAGTCTGTGACAAAATTATCCTGGATTTTGGGTCTGTATCTGGATACAGCTCACTTCCATGAGCCCACTTGGGGCACTGTGAGAGCCTGACTGATTCTGTTACAAGACTCTTTGAATCCCATTTTGGTTGAATAGATCAAAAACATCATACACGCCCAACCAGATCTTTTGTTTCACCATAACACAATGTGTTTCTACCATCTCTCTTTGCCTTTGTCCCTTGCTGGCTGTCCTTCTTTACTGTGCAAATTGCTATTCCCAACCCCAGCCATTACAGTTATAAAGGCTCCATAAGAAAACTGATATGGGGCCTCCAGCATCCTTGTCGTAGAGTTCCTCAAGGCCCCATCCTTATCAGGCCCCCTAGTTTGTCTTTAATCCTGACACAGTTTGCTATATATATATATATATATATAAAATTGTATTATTTATAACATCATGTTACTTAGTTTAAATATCCCCTGCCACATGTCCAAATCTAATCCAGCATGGCATTGTACATTACTGCTGCTGGACATCCAACCTGCAGTGCTGCTGCTGATGTCTTCTTCCTCACAGCCCACCACTGTCAGCATACATACTTATATTCTTTCATAGCATGTCTTTTTTAATCACACAAGCACAATAACATGACTATATATATATATATATATATATATATATATATATATATATATATATATATATATATATATATATATATACATATTTTGATCCATCCTGTTGACTACAAGCCCTTCTGAGGCTGCTGCTGAAATTGCATTTCTGTTACCCTTTTGGCACAAAGCAAAATGAAACAAACGAAGTCCGTCTCGGCTCTCAGAAACATAAAGTCCTTTCAAATGAAACAAACAAAGTCAGTCTCAGCTGTCAGAAATATAAAGTCCTTTGAAATGAAACAAACGAAGTCCATCTCAGCTCTCAGAAATATAAAGTCCTTTCAAATGAAACAAACAAAGTCCGTCTCGGCTCTCAGAAATATAAAGTCCTTTCAAATGAAACAAATGAAGTCCGTCTCGGCTCTCAGAAATATAAAGTTCTTTCAAATGAAACAAACTATGTCCATCTCAGCTCTCAGAAATATAAAGTCCTTTCAAATGAAACAAACAAAGTCAGTCTCGGCTCTCAGAAATATAAAGTCCTTTCAAATGAAACAAACGAAGTCCGTCTCGGCTCTCAGAAATATAAAGTCCTTCCAAATGAAACAAACGAAGTCCATCTCGGCTCTCAGAAAGATAAAGTCCTTTCAAATGAAACAAACAAAGTCCGCCTCGTCTCTCAGAAATATAAAGTCCTTTCAAATTAAACAAACAAAGTCAGTCTCGGCTCTCAGAAATATAAAGTCCTTTCAAATGAAACAAAGGAAGTCCATCTCAGCTCTCAGAAATATAAAGTCCTTTCAAATGAAACAAACGAAGTCCGTCTCGGCTCTCAGAAATATAAAGTCCTTTCAAATGAAACAAACGAAGTCCATCTCGGCTCTCAGAAATATAAAGTCCTTTCAAATGAAACAAACGAAGTCAGTCTCAGCTCTCAGAAATATAAAGTCCTTTCCAATGAAACAAACAAAGTCCATCTCAGCTCTCAGAAATATAAAGTCCTTTCAAATGAAACAAACTAAGTCCGTCTCGGCTCTCAGAAATATCAAGTCCTTTCAAATTAAACAAACTAAGTCCATCTCGGCTCTCAGAAAGATAAAGTCCTTTCAAATGAAACAAACTAAGTCCGCCTCGGCTCTCAGAAATATAAAGTCCTTTCAAATTAAACAAATGAAGTCTGTCTCGGCTCTCAGAAATATAAAGTCCTTTCCTGCCCTGCACAAGAATATCCTGTCATACTGCTCAGATACAGCTATAGATATAGGTCAGACCACTGAACTGTCCATATTTTCCAGAACGTCCAGACTTTTACCAAATAAAATCTGTGGTCTTCTGGAAAATCACTAAGAACTGAAGTAATTAAATAATGAAATATGTTTGAGTTTCAGATGCCATATCCCTCAGACAATGCATGCTAACACAAATCCTAATATTCAAGCAGCTATCTAATTTTGTAAGACCAATATTTATAATCTGTACCTATGTTGGGGCCTTTGGTTGACAGGTATGATATACGCACAGATGTTTTGATGTAGGCTATGAACTCTAAGCCTTTTTGAGGCTGCTACTAAAGCTGCATTTCTTGGCATGAAGCAAAATAAAATAGAACTCCATCTTGGCTCACACTGATATAAAGTATTTTGCATCTCTGCAAATGCATGCCTACAAGATGGATACTGCCCCATTATCTTTCACTATCATTATCTTATAAAGCATTTAAACTCATCATGAACCTGGGTTGCCAACCAAGCTACTGTCCATCCAATTATTAAACATGGCCACACCCCTTTAACACTGATACTGTAAGATATTTTGGAGGGTCCAAGATAGTGGAAACCAGCACCAATATCCATAGAGAAAACACAACTTTTCTAATTTCATTGCTGCAATTTGCAAACATTAAAGCCCTGTTGTAATTGTTCAGGTTCATTCATTACACATTTGGTCTACCTAAATGGCATTTTTTAACTCAGGTACACAAGCCTTTTATGTGAATTATGCTCATTATTTGGGTTTAATAGACACATAGAAACATAGCCTTTATCCTTCTGTAAACAATAACCAATCATATGTCCCCATCATAGCTTTATTTCAACCACAGCCTACCTCCAACTGTAACTGCAAATGCAAAAACTGAAACTTTGTTAGTGCTAAGTCAAACTGTTACTGTTTTACTTAAAAGTATATCACGCACTGAACTTCTGCCCCCTTTCTATAGATCCCACAACTCTTTTACCCAAGACCAAACTCAGCCAACCAAACATAGCCTTTATCCTTTTGTAAACAATAACCAATCCTATGTCCCCATCATAGCTTTATTTCAACCACAGCCTACCTCCAACTGTAACTGCAAATGCAAAAACTGAAACTTTGTTAGTGCTAAGTCGAACTGTTGCTGTTTTACTTAAAAGTATATCACGCACTGAACTTCTGCCCCCTTTCTATAGATCCCACAACTCTTTTGCCCAAGACCAAACTCAGCCTCATATATCCACACGTCTACAATGTTCAAGCAATTTTAAGTTCATGGTCACATATTTTTACTCAGAAATGCTCCCTGGTCATTCACTCTCTACTAAGTATTTGAAATTCACTTAGAATGTATTGTTAGTACAGATTCATATTTCATTATGACAAGAAGCAGCAGCTCTTTTACTTGTTTCTATTACACTCAAGTTGTAGCGCTCAGTCCACCTGGGCCATTTTCCACCCAGGCGTTATCTCCACCAATCCAAACCTAGACTCAGTGGAGCTGCTCTCACCAAACTGCTCTGACCACAGGTGAAACAAGCCAACTGCTTGCTTCACCAGTTTCAGTAAAAATAGGCTTACCTCAGATGCACTTCATGTCTTTATAGCCCTGGTTGGCCCCTCCCTACAAGGAATAAGTGAGAGGTCTGCTTGTATGACAGATAAGGAATGCATAGGGTCTGATTTGTGATAATGGAAATATTTTGTTCTGCAAGTTTAAGGAGTGAGCTTTGTGAGAGTGAAAAATCTCT